>NC_134354.1:594511661-594597071 GCF_048569485.1 Anomaloglossus baeobatrachus | reverse complement strand
CCAGGATGGGGGGAAAACACGCATGCCAGGAATGGGGGGAAAAACACGCATGCCAGGATGGGGGGGAAAACACGCATGCCAGGATGGGGGGAAAAACACGCATGCCAGGATGGGGGGAAAACACGCATGCCAGGGATGGGGGGGAAAACACGCATGCCAGGATGGGGGGAAAACACGCATGCACGGATGGGGGGGAAAACACGCATGCACGGATGGGGGGAAACGATGCGGGGGGGAAAACACGCATGCACGGATGGGGGGAAAACACGCATGCACGGATGGGGGGAAAACACGCATGCACGGATGGGGGGAAAACACGCATGCACGGGATGGGGGGAAAACACGCATGCACGGATGGGGGGAAAACACGCATGCACGGATGGGGGGAAAACACGCATGCACGGATGGGGGGGAAACACGCATGCACGGATGGGAGGAAACACGCATGCCAGGATGGAGGAAACACGCATGCAGGATGGAGGAAACACGCATGACCAAGGATGGAGGAAACACGCATGCCAGGATGGAGGAAACACGCATGCCAGGATGGAGGAAACACGCATGCCAGGATGGAGGAAACACGCATGCCAGGATGGAGGAAACACGCATGCAGGATGGAGGAAACACGCATGCCAGGATGGAGGAAACACGCATGCCAGGATGGAGGAAACACGCATGCCAGGATGGAGGAAACACGCATGCCAGGATGGAGGAAACACGCATGCCAGGATGGAGGAAACACGCATGCCAGGATGGAGGAAACATGCCACGATAGGGTACATTTACCAGCAGGGCTGTGGAGTCGGTAAGCCAAACCTTCGACTCCGACTCCGACTCCTCAAATTCTCTTGCACCGACTCCGACTCCGGCTCCGACTCCGGCTCCTACATATATTGCTTAGTTAGGTGAAAAATTTATTGTAGTACATGAATATGTGTATGTGAACATCAGACATTTAATAATTTTTATGATACGATAATCAAGATATTTGGATAGAACATAAATATATTTATTGGAATACAACTTTAGAACACAAAAAACTGTAATAAATTGTAAATATGTAATACACTATGTAATATACAGTAGATTACATATATATCTTGTGTGTGTATATACACTGTGTGTGTATATATATATATATATATATATATATATATATATATATATATATATATATATTACATATTTACAATTTATTAGTTTTTTGTGTTCTAAAGTTGTATTCCAATAAATATTTTATGTTCTATCCAAATATCTTGATTATTGTATCATAACAACAATTAAATGTCTGATGTTCACATTGTACTACAATAAATTTTTCACTTAAATATAAGCATTATACTAAATGTTATTATTTAGTAAAATATTCAGCACATTCTGCAGTGCACTCCTGTCCCCAATTTATTATATATTTTAGGAGTCGGAGTCGGTGCATTTTATACCGACTCCGACTCCACCAAAATGAGCTCCGACTCCGACTCCACGACTCCGACTCCACAGCCCTGTTTACAGGAAGGGGAACATTTACCAGGGTGGGGAACATGTTAAGATGGGGAATATTTACCAGGATGGGGGACATTTACCAGGAAGGGAAACATGCCAGAAAGGTGGACATTTACCAGGATGGGGGTACATTAACCAGGGTTGGGAACATCTACCAGGAATGGGGTACATACCGGGGATGGAGGAACATTTACAAGGATGGGCAATATGTCAGAATGGGGTACATTTACCAGGATGAGGTATATTTACCAGGATGGGGTCATGACGGGGACAAATATACCAGAATGTAGGAAATATATATCAGGATGGGGGACATGTTTACCAAGAAGTGGCCAAGGAAGGGGGACATAACTACACAATGAAAGGGGAGGGTTGCAACTCATAAGTCTTTATGGGATTTCAAGATGTTCAGACTTTGAAATGTAGATGTGGATTACAGGGTGACATCTGATTACATTCCAGGCTAAAATCTCTGTCTAATCTCCTGCAATTTATTCCAGAAAGATGAATCCAACTGCTGTATCTGGAAAGGACAGGGGCTCAGCTTCAATGTGTGGTAAGCACGAATGAGCGTGATGCCCCCCTGCTGAAAGGGAAGGTATCGCGGTTTTTTATTTTTGTATTAAAAATAGTGATTATAAAATCAAGTATTTCTAATACAAAATGAAAATCGCAGCTTATTTAGTTTTTATGTAATTCTTATTTTACTGGAGGCACTGGGGGCTGCCATGCTGGATTTGCCGTATGTGTAACGACAGTAACTCCTTCCTTTATGGCAGCCCCTGTGCATAGACTCTGATAGTCGGGCTCCGACCCCATGCCGTACGTTACAGTGGGCGTCTGCTGTAACCTGGACACGCCCCCCTGGGCTGTCCAGTTCACAGCAGAGGGAGGAGACCAGCGCCATCATTGTGGAGCTCACAGCGTGTGCCGTTTGCTCCACTTTACCCCCTCTCAACCGCTGGGATGTGTGAGTATGGGCCCCCCTCCCCTCCCCTGTTACAATCTCCGGTGACATCCCATCCCTCCCGTTGTCCCCAGCCCCTGCTCTGCCCCCGCTACAGAAGCCGCCCCCTCCCCCCCGCCATTACCATCTCCAATGACACCCCCCTCCCTCCGTTCTCCCAAGCCCCCCGCCGCAGCTCTGCCAGCTCTGCCCGACGCCGCAGCTCCGCCAGCTCCTGCCCGACGCCGCAGCTCCGCCCGACGCCGCAGCTCCGCCCGCCGCCGCAGCTCCGCCCCGCCGCAAGTGTGTGTGTGTGTGGCACAAGGTCCCCATCAGGGGTGGTGTGTGTGTGTGTGCGCCACTGCATGTGAGTACCTGTGTGTGTGTACCGGTCATACTGTCTGCAGGGTTGTGTATCTAATCCTCTCCTATGTGATACTGTCTGCTGAGCTGTGTATCTAATCTGTGTGATACTGTCTGCTGAGCCGTTGTATCTAATCCTCTCCTGTGTGATACTGTCTGCACAGCTGTGTATCTAATCCTCTCCTGTGTGATACTGTCTGCACAGCTGTGTATCTAATCCTCTCCTGTGTGATACTGTCTGCACAGCTGTGTATCTAATCCTCTCCTGTGTGATACTGTCTGCACAGCTGTGTATCTAATCCTCTCCTGTGTGATACTGTCTGCACAGCTGTGTATCTAATCCTCTCCTGTGTGATACTGTCTGCACAGCTGTGTATCTAATCCTGTCCTGTGTGATACTCCTGCTGTCCTTGATGACACTTTGGACATTTGTGGTCATCAACAAAATGGTTGTGCATTGTGTCCCTACATGTCATTCTCTGTTATCTGTTGTAAACACTCAGATTAGGAGGGGGGGAGGCGTGCCATCACACACAGGAGAGCAGACTCCGCCCACATTTACTGCAGGCTGTAATCTGAGCTTTTTATACAGTGGAATTTCTGTAGGATTTCAGCAGCTGCTCCCCCTAGTGTTTAACAGTGGAAAATATCAAACTTTCTAATTTTTTTTTTATATTTTGCTCAATTAAAAACAAATAATAATATTTAAACAAAACATTATTACTTTACATTTTTTCAGTTATTGAATTTTTTTTTTCTTCCCTTGAAGAGAAGACGGCAAAGGTAAGGTTAAAAATCAATTATTTACATAATAGGATTGGTTGGCACTTCGGAAAAAAATTGGGTTTAAGGCTACAGTTTGGGCACTTGGCCTGTAAAAGGTTCGCCATGACTGCCCCAGGACATGAGAGAGGCCCGTGGTGAGGATACAGTGCACTACACCAGATATAGGGAGACGGCTGATGACAGCGAATGTGGGCACAAGCCAAAAACACATCCACCATCACTACCGTGGTTACAAGGTGCAGCGCGCCATATTCTGGGCAGCGACAATGTGGAGGATCCCGCATTACATAGGAGCGGAGTCCTCCGATCACTGCCAGGACCGGATAAACGCTGCAGCCAATCCCTGGGCCCCGGCATGGAAGGGACATGTGACATCAGCAGCAGCCACTCACCATCCATGGTCTCCCTCATAGCGCTAACACTGACAGGAGCGCTCGCCATGGCTGCCGCACAGCGCCCGGATGTGCTGTAGTGACGTCACGGACAGACGTTGGGGTTGACCAGTAGAACGTGTACTCGCTTCAGCTCTAGCACCGCCCACAGGGGGCGGAGTTACGCTTCTACCACTGACATTCTCTCAAAGAACTTCCCCGGAAGGAAAAACGGTGCTCAGCTGTGGAGTTCCTATGGCGACAGGGGGCGGGGTTATATTCGAATTTGTTCGGCGGAACTGTGGTCACTGGTCAATGCTGTTACATTAAAGACTCCGCCCCCTCCGAGCGCTGTGATTGGGCGATACTTCAGCGCTGTGATTTTCATTGGCTGTAAGAAAGGAATGGTACGGTGGTGGTAGAGCGTGTGACTTGTGTGAAGCTGCGGCGGGGTTAGGAGCGGGAGAGAAGAGGAAACGGCACCGGAGGGTTCTGCCTGGACGGTGGGTTATGGGGAGTGGCGGGTGTTACGGTCTGTAGGCCGTGCTGTACGGAGTCAGAGTGTGGGCTCCGTGCTGGAAACTATGGGGCCAGCTGAACCCACCAGGGACGTGCTGCGCTGCCCGGGTGCTGAGACTTGTAGTCCCTCAGCTCGAGTGTGTATGGCGGCTCCAGCACAGCCTGGTGTAGTGAGTGGTCCTGTGGGTACAGGTAATGGGCAGCTATTGGGCCTCCCTGGGCTCTCCGGTGTACGTGGTGATGGTGGGCTCGCCCCTCTCCCTGTGTGGTCACGCTCCTTTTGTTTTCTCTTGTAGGTTTCCATTACTGCTCATCATACAGCTGCTGTTCCCTGAGATGGGTGATGTGCGCGCTCAGTTAACCCCTGAGACTCCAGGCCGTGTCCAAATCCTCAATCCTTTTGAGAGTCCGAACGACTACTGCAGCCTACATGAGCCGTTCGTGTCCAGCCCAACGGTGTTCAAGCCCACCAAGACCTCTGCGGTAAGTGAGGCCCCCGGAGACCTCTGTGGTAGGTGAGTTCCCCCCCCCCCCCCCCCCCCCCCCCGGGACCTCTGCGGTAGGTGAGTTTCCCCCCCCCCCCCCGAGACCTCTGCGGTAGGTGAGTCCCCGAAGCGTCAGGATCTGTGTCCACAGTGTGCGGTGTACTCTCCGCTGGATGGAGCGTGCATACTGGAGGAGTACAGGTGTGTTACGCAGTGCAGAGGGGGCTCAAGATACAACATGGCAACAATACTTCCTTATTGACATATTTGCTTTTAGGTCTCTCCAGGGTTTTTGAATTTAGCCTAAAAACTGTTCGTGTTATCTGACAAAAATGTATATTCTCCCTACAGAATAAGTAATGTCTGATGACTGTGGTCTGCTGATAACGGGGGTCTGCTCTCAAATGGAGGTGGTCACGTGCTGAGCGGAGTACAGCACTGGGCCTCTCAGATACATGTCTATAACCTAGGCCTCTACCAGATGTCAGTGATTTTGGGTTTTTTTTTTCCCATGTGTGCAAAAAATCACCTATACTCCTTGCTGGTGTTGGTTTAGCAGTATCAGCACTGACTCTCCTGGGGATCACATGAGTGTTGGATCATGCAATCCCTGTAGCCAACCAGCCCTGGCTTTGCTCTGCCCTCCTTTGCTCCTTTGGATTAAATGACATCCAGAAAAACTGAGAGCTGTGGCTGCTCTCTCACTTCTGGATGTCTGATTTGTTTGGGAGAGGTGAGAACAAAGCCAGGGCTGATCGGCCACAGGGATTGTGTGATCTAACAAAGTCATGCAATCCCCAGGATAGTCACTGCTAATTGACCAAGAGGATTGCCCCCCCCCCCCCCCAAAAAAAAATGTTCCTGTGCTGAGATAACCTTATAAATGTGCCCCTTCTATGTACTGTGTAATGGCCGTGTCTGACTGTACAGAGCTGCTCCAGTTCATTGTCAGCACATACCACAGCTCTTGGCCAGAGGAGGAAGTAAAAGTGCATATACTAGTGATATGGCAGCTGCTTGGTTGTGTGAGAACATATTTTCCTACATGTCTGTTCCTTTTCACCAGCCCTTTTAAACTGCTCAATCAAGTCAGGGACAGAAGAGCGCATATGTCACTTGATTTATGATGAGATCAGGGGACTGGTGTCAGAGCAGACACACTCCAGTGAGAAAACAGTCAGTAATATACCTTCCCCCCACACAAACAGCTGAGTGTCTATCCATGTGTCCAGTATACTCAGATGTGAAATGAAGAATGTTTATTCATACAGTGCTTAATTATGTACAAAAGCGACCTTAAGGCTTTGTGCGCACTAGAAATGTGAATTTTCTCAAGAAAATTTCTTGAGAAACTTCTGGGAGTGGAAGATTTCCGGACCTCCAGAAAAAATCTGCACCAAATCCGCATGCGGATTTGACGCGATTTTCCCGCAGGTTGTTCCCTGCGGATTTTGCAGGCTGTACTGCAGAAATCCGCAGGTACCTGCGGAAAAGAATTGACATGCTCATTTCTTTGTCGCTCCATTGGGAGACCCAGACAATTGGGTGTATAGCTTCTGCCTCCGGAGGCCACACAAAGTATTACACTTTTAAAAAAGTGTAACCCCTCCCCTCTGCCTATACACCCTCCCGTGCATCACGGGCTCCTCAGTTTTATGCTTTGTGTGGAAGGAGGCACACATCCACTCATGCATTCTCAGATTAGTTATATCAATTGGAAGAAAAGAGGACCCCCACGGGGTCCCCGGCATGTTCCCTTCTCACCCCACTAAAGTCGGCGGTGCTGTTAAGGTTGAGGTACCCATTGCGGGTACAAAGGCCGAAGCCTCATGCCGTTTTCCTTCACCATCCCTTAGTGGCTCTGGGAGAAGTGGGATCCTGACCGGTCGTCCATTCACTGGGACCGGGCTCCCTCCGCAGCCCCTGTGGGAATCTGCTGGACAGGAGTATATTCTTCCTCAGGGATCGGGCCCTGCATCTATAAGGTACTCTGTGTCCCCATGGGGACTGTGCATGGAGCGCCTTATTCCCGGACGCTGCAGCAGCTGCTGATTTCGGAAGACCGGCGGACTTCCGCGCCGACCGAGCCTGCTTGTCGGCCGCGGTCTTAAATTTAGTCCCCGGCTTCATCGCGGCCTAGTAGCTAAAATCCCGCCCCCGGGCCTGCCTGTCAGGGGTAAGGGCGGGACGGCCGGCCTGACGTCTGCTGTGAGGGCCGGAGCATCCTGTATGTTTCCTCCCCCCTCACTGATCACTGTGGGGACCCCAGATTCCCGCACTTTTCTAGCACCGCCCACGGCTCCACTCCTCCCCTGAAAGCTCCGGCAGCCATGTTTTTTTGGCATTCTGCCGGTGGAGGATTATCAGAGAAGAGCTCTGCAGCTCTGGGAGACCTAAAGCAGGGAATCTGGAGGACACACACTCGCTTTTTAGCGGTCGGTAAGCCACACCGGTCACCCGGTGCTGGTCCCCCCCCAGGGTGCCGGAGTAGATACGTATTTATATACATATTTCTGTTCGGTCGGGCTGTATACCCCTTCCCATATACCCTCAGTGATCACTCTCCTAGGAGACAACAGCATGTCGTCCACAAGGAGCAAAGGTGCTAAGGCACAGGGTTTTTTTTGCGACCTGTACCTCTTGTGCGGCTATGTTGCCTGCGGGTTCCACCTACCCTCACTGTGAGCAATGCTCAACCCCTGTTTAGCTTGCTCAGCCGGAGCCTCGGTCACTAGTGGGCCCCTCGGCTCATGTAGACCCCCCCCCTGCTCCCCCTGTCCAGGCGGCAGGGACAGAGTTTGCTGCGTTTGCTGAGAAACTCTCTGAGTCACTTTCGCAATCCATGGCTCAGTCTATGGACAAATGGTCTGCCAAGCTGCTAGAAGCTTTGCAGTCCAGACCGGTCCTTACACAGGGCCCGGTCCCCGTTAGCTCGTCGCCTCCAGGCCCCTCTCGGTCCGCGCCGCAGCGCGCTCCCAGGTTGGGGCCTAGGTCCCACGCGGAGGACTCCTGCCCGGATCTCAGTCCCAGACCGACTAAGCGGGCTCGCTGGGAATCTTCCCCGACTTCTTCACGCTGTTCGGGTTCCCAGCCCGAGGACTCTCTGGAGGACGAGGCGGACGTCGCAGCTCAGGGCTCTGAACCTGACGTTGCCCTCAATCTTGATACACCTGAAGGGGACGCCTTTGTTAATGATCTTATCTCATCCATTAACCAGGTGTCAGATCTGTCTCCCCCGCCTCCACCTGTAGAGGAGTCGGCTTCTCAGCAGGAGAAACACCAGTTTCGGTTCCCCAAACGTACACGGAGTGCTTTTTTCGATCACTCTAACTTCAGAGATGCTGTCCAGAAGCCCAGAGCGGTTCCGGACAAGCGCTTTACTAAGCGCCTTACTGACACACGTTACCCCTTCCCCTCTGACGTAGTTAAGGGTTGGGCTCAGTGTCCCAAGGTGGATCCTCCAGTCTCTAGATTGGCGGCTAGATCTGTAGTATCGGTGGCAGATGGCTCATCGCTGAAGGATGCCACTGACAGGCAGAGCTCCTGGTGAAGTCCATCTATGAGGCCACGGGCGCGTCTTTTGCCCCGGCCTTTGCAGCCGTGTGGGCACTCCCAAGCTATCTCAGCTTGTCTGTCTGAGATTAATGCAGTCACACGTAATTCTGCTCCGCAGGTTGCGTCTCTGACTTCTCAAGCGACAGCTTTTTCTTCCTACGCCATGAACGCAGTCCTAGACTCTGCTAGCCGTACAGCGGTGGCATCCGCTAATTCTGTGGCAGTCCGCAGGGCCATGTGGCTGCGCGAATGGAAGGCAGACTCGGCCTCCAAGAGGTTCTTAACCGGTTTGCCGTTTTCTGGCGAACGATTGTTTGGCGAACGATTGGATGAGATTATTAAGGAATCCAAGGGAAAGGACTCCTTCTTACCCCAGTCCAAACCTAAGAGACCTCAGCAACGGAAAATTCAATCGAGGTTTCGGTCCTTTCGTCCCTCCGCCAAGCCCCAGTCCTCTTCGTCCAACAGGCCAGAGAAAGGCTAGAGGAACTCCTATGCGTGGCGGTCTAAGTCACGCCCCCAAAAGGCCGCCGGAGGCACTGCCTCCAAGGCGGCCTCCTCATGACTCTCTGCATCCCCGAACCGCATCCTCGGTCGGTGGCAGGCTCTCCCGCTTTTGCGACGCCTGGTGGCCACATGTTCAAGACCGATGGGTGAGAGACATTCTGTCTCACGGTTACAGGATAGAGTTCAGCTCTCGTCCTCAGACTCGTTTCTTCAGAACCTCTCCGCCCCCCGCTCGGGCCGACGCACTTTTTCAGGCAGTGGCCACGCTGAAAACAGAGGGAGTTGTGATCCCGGTTCCCCCTCAGGAACATGGTCGCGGCTTTTACTCCAACTTGTTCGTGGTGCCAAAGAAGGACGGATCATTCCGCCCCGTTCTGGACCTCAAATTGCTCAACAGACATGTGAGCACCAGACGGTTTCGGATGGAATCTCTCCGCTCGGTCATCGCCTCGATGTCACAAGGAGACTTCCTAGCATCGATCGACATCAAGGATACTTATCTCCATGTGCCGATCACACCCGAACATCAACGCTTCTTGCGTTTCGCCATCGGGAACGAGCACCTTCAGTTCGTGGCATTGCCTTTCGGCCTGGCAACAGCCCCACGGGTGTTCACCAAAGTCATGGCATCCGTAGTGGCGGTCCTGCACTCTCAGGGCCACTCGGTGATTCCCTACTTAGACGATCTCCTAGTCAGGGCACCTTCTCGGGCGGCGTGTCAACACAGCCTTACAGTCGCTCTGGCGACTCTCCAGCAGTTCGGGTGGATAATCAACTTCCCAAAATCCCAGTTGACACCGACTCAATCACTGACTTACCTCGGCATGGAGTTTCATACACAGTCAGCGGTAGTCAAGCTACCGCTGGACAAACAGCTGTCCCTGCAGGCAGGGATACAATCTCTTCTTCGGGGTCAGTCATACCCCTTGAGGCGCCTCATGCACTTCCTGGGGAAGATGGTGGCAGCGATGGAGGCAGTGCCGTTCGCGCAATTCCATCTGCGGCCACTCCAATGGGACATTCTCCGCAAATGGGACAGGAGGTCGACTTCCCTCGACAGGAACGTTTCTCTGTCCCTTGCAACCAAGACGTCTCTTCAGTGGTGGCTCCGTCCCAATTCTCTATCGCAAGGAAGATCCTTCCTACCCCCAACCTGGGCTGTGGTCACCACGGACGCGAGCCTGTCAGGGTGGGGAGCGGTTTTCCGCCACCACAGGGCTCAGGGAACCTGGACTCCTGTAGAGTCCTCCCTTCAGATCAATGTTCTGGAGATAAGGGCGGTGTATCTAGCCTTATTGGCCTTCCATCGATGGCTGGAGGGCAGACAGATCCGTATACAGTCGGACAACGCCACGGCCGTCGCATACATCAACCATCAGGGAGGTACGCGCAGTCGTCAGGCCTTCCAGGAAGTCAGGCAGATTCTGCAGTGGGTGGAAGCCACAGCCTCCACGATCTCCGCAGTGTACATCCCGGGCGTAGAAAACTGGGAAGCAGATTTTCTCAGTCGTCAGGGCATGGACGCGGGGGAATGGTCTCTTCACCCAGACGTGTTTCGAGAGATCTGTCGCCGCTGGGGAACGCCGGACGTCGATCTCATGGCGTCAAGACACAACAAGGTCCCGGCCTTCATGGCACGGTCTCGGGATCACAGAGCTCTGGCGGCGGACGCATTAGTTCAGGATTGGTCGCAGTTTCGACTGCCTTATGTGTTTCCCCCTCTGGCGATGCTGCCCAGAGTGTTACGCAAGATCAGGTCCGACTGTCGTCGCGCCATTCTCGTCGCTCCAGATTGGCCGAGGCGATCGTGGTACCCGGATCTGTGGCATCTCACGGGTCAACCGTGGGCGCTTCCAGACCGCCCAGACTTGCTGTCACAAGGGCCGTTTTTCCATCTGAATTCTGTGGCCCTCAACCTGACTGTGTGGCCATTGAGTCCTGGCTCCTAGCGTCTTCAGGATTATCTCAGGATGTCATTGCCACTATGAGACAGGCCAGGAAACCAACGTCCGCCAAGATCTATTACAGATCTTGGCGGATCTTCTTATCCTGGTGCTCTGATAAGGGTTTTTCTCCCTGGCCGTTTGCCTTACCCACTTTTCTTTCCTTCCTTCAATCCGGAATGGACAAGGGTTTGTCACTCGGCTCTCTCAAAGGACAAGTATCGGCGCTCTCCGTATTTTTTCAAAAGCGCCTGGCCAGGCTTCCGCAGGTCCGCACGTTCCTGCAGGGAGTTTGCCACATAGTCCCACCATACAAGCGTCCGCTGGAACCCTGGGACCTTAACAGGGTGCTAACGGCTCTTCAGAAACCACCTTTCGAGCCTTTCAGCAGGTGTCGGGCAGCTACCTGGTCTAGTCTGCACACTTTCACGAAACACTATCAGGTGCATACCTATGCTTCGGCAGACGCCAGTCTAGGTAGGCAAGTCCTCCAGGCGGCGGTTGCCCACCTGTAAGAGGGGGCCGTTTCGGCTCTTTTTATCGAGGTATTCTTTTACCCACCCAGGGACTGCTTTTGGACGTCCCAATTGTCTGGGTCTCCCAATGGAGCGACAAAGAAGAAGGGAATTTTGTTTACTTACCGTAAATTCCTTTTCTTCTAGCTCCTATTGGGAGACCCAGCACCCGCCCCTGTTCCCTTCGGGCTGGTTGTTCTTTTGTGTACACATGTTGTTCATGTTGAATTGTTCTTTTGGTTCATGGGTTTTCAGTTCACCGAACATCCTTCGGATTGAATTTACCTTAGACCAATTTATAAGTTTCCTCCTTCCTGCTTTTGCACCAAAACTGAGGAGCCCGTGATGCATGGGAGGGTGTATAGGCAGAGGGGAGGGGTTACACTTTTTTAAAAGTGTAATACTTTGTGTGGCCTCCGGAGGCAGAAGCTATACATCCAATTGTCTGGGTCTCCCAATAGGAGAAATGGGGAAAGATTGCAGACATTTCTCAAGAAATTTCCGCAGCAAATCCGCGGGTAAATTCGCGGGTAAAACGGCCTAGTGCGCACATAGCCTAACTGTGCCGTTTAGACCAGCATGTGATCTTACTCGTACAGTCGCTCTATGGAAAAAATAAAGTGGAATTATGAGATGGAGAGAGAAAATATATGAGAAAATAAATTAGTGAGTATTTTTAGAATGCGGCACTGATGCACATAGTTGAAACCAGAAGGTTGCATACACTAAAAAGACACATATGCATGTTTCTTCAGCGCTCTATTGGGAGACCCAGACGATTGGGGTATAGCTACTGCCCTCCGGAGGCCACACAAAGCACTACACTAAAAAGTGCAAGGCCCCTCCCCTTCTGGCTATACCCCCCCGTGATATCACGGGTTCTCCAGTTTTAGCTTTGTGTGCGAAGGAGGTCAGACATCCATGCATAGCTCCACAGATTTTAGTCAGCAGCAGCTGCTGACTATGTCGGATGGAAGAAAAGAGGGCCCATATAGGGCCCCCAGCATGCTCCCTTCTCACCCGTGGATGGTGTTGTAAGGTTGAGGTACTTATTGCTAGTACAGAGGCCGGAGCCCACATGCTGTTTTCCTTCCCCATCCCCATGAGGGGCTCTGGGTGAAGTGGGATCTTACCGGTCTCCAGGCACAGAGACCGAGCTCCATCCACAGACCCAAAAGAACCTGCTGGATATGGAGCTGAGTATCGTCAGGGACAGGGCCCTGCTACATCAAGGTACTCTGTGTTCCCATGCACATCGCGCCCACACACACCAGCATTGCTGGGAGTGTTAGTGCGCCGGGGACAACAGCGCGGAGCGCTGGTGCTATTATTCACTGCAGCTTTGCTGAGTGAATTTATGTATTGAAAACGGCCGCTGCTGGTTGTTTTTTACATTGTGGCGCGGCTGGGACTTGTGGTGCGCCGGGGGACTTCGGCGTCGGCCGTGCACATAGGACTGCCGCGCTTATTACTCGAGTCCCCGGCTTTGCGGCCTAGTTTTCGTTTCGTTCCCGCCCCAGCCCTGCCAGTCAGAGGAGGGGCGGGACGCTGTACAGTAGCTCAGCGCAGGGAGCTGGAGTCTGCTTTGCATTCTCCAGCCCCCTCTCACTGAACACAGTGAGACGCCGGGTTCCCGCTCTTGGCTGGGGCTCGCCCACGGCCCGCCCCTCTGCACAGGACGGGGAAGAGAAGCCGGCAGCCATTATGGTTTCCACTCTGGGAGAACGGAACCAGTCACAGGTTTTTGGGCGACCTCGCACCCGCTCTTGTGCGGGCGGTAAGCAACTGACACCACTAATGCTGAAGTGGGCTTTTGGGCTGTGTGCTGATATGCTATGCACTGTACTGTCGCTATTCTGGGCAACAGCAGCAAATAAGCAATGCTGCTGAGGCACAAGCTTTCAATGCTTCTTCGTTTGCATGTGCTGCAGTGTTTACTGTCAGATTGGGCAACAGCAGCAGTAGAGCAATTTGTGCTAAGGCACAAGCTTTCAATGCTGCTTCGCTTGCATGTGCTGCACGGTTTATTGTTATGATATACATTCACTGTATGTCGCTATTCTTGGCTAATGCGCCCAGATAAACAGACAAAAGCAGCAGTAGAGCAATGGTGCTACGGCACAAGTTTTCAATGCTGCTTGACTTGCATTGGCTGCAGTGTTTACTGTCATGCTTGTATGCTATACATTCACTGTATGTCGCTATCCTTGGCTAATGTTCCTGGATAAATAGACAACAGCAGCAGAAGAGCAAATGTGCCAAGCCACAAGTTTTCAATGCTGCGTGTACTACATGTACTGAAGTGTTTATTTGTACTTCATGCTTGTATGACTATTCACTGTACGGTCGCTATCCTCGGCTAGGCTCTTAGATAGCTAGACAACAACAGCAGAAAAAGACAAGTTGCCAATGCACGGGCTTTCTATGCTGCTTGTACTGCATGTCATACGGTTTCAGGACCCCCAGTGCGTGCAATTGCTCAACCGGGGTCTCTGCTATATGTGGCCAAAGGAACCACCTGTGATCTCTGTCCAGAGACAGGGACGAAGTTGCAGTTTTTCCGCTGATATATTGTCTGTGACTATGACTGACATCTTACAGACTTTGCACCCCAAGCAGACCGTGGGCAATATGGTTGCAATGACCCTGGCCGCCCTGATCTGGAGCATCTCAAGGCGCCAGAGTGATTCCAGGCATCCCAGAGAGCAGGCATCCGACACGGTCGACAGTCCCAGATGGCCTAAGCGGGCTCGCTGGCATTAGCCCTCGACTACATCACTGGTCAAGGTCCCAGCTGGAGTACTCTCTGTACGATGAGGCAGACGTAGCTGTTCAGGACTCTGTTCCTGAGACCGCTCTCAATCCGGATACACCGGATGGTGACGCTATAGTGAATAATCTTATTGCGTCCATCAACGAAAGGTTGGGTATTTCTCCCTCAACTCCTCCAGTGGAGGGGTCAGCTTCACAGCAAGAGAAATTTCTATATATTGAGTACTTGTTTAGCACTCTGACTCCAGAGACGCAGTCCAGAAACGACACGCTTATCACGATAAGCGTTTCTCCGACCGTATTAATGAGACACGTGTCGCTCCCCCTGACGTGGTCAAGCGCTAGACCCAGTATCCAAATGTGGATCCCCCAATCTCCATGCTTGCAGCTAGATCTATAGTTGTAGTGGTGGATAGGACTTCACTTCAAAATGCCATTGACAGGCAGATTGGCCTCTGGTTGCAATCTGTCTATGAAGCTATCGGCAGGTCGGCTGCTCCGGCAGTCGCAGCCGTGAAGGCACTCCAAGCTATTTCAGCTAGTATTGCGCAGAGGGTCGCTGTCACAGGTACTCTCGGTCCCAGCAGCGTCTTTAACTCGCAATGTCGGCATGGCGAATCATGCTGTTATTGCTGTCCGAGACTCTACGAGCCGGACGTCAGTGGCATCCGCCAACTCCGTGTTTTTACGCAGAGGCTAGTAGTTGAGAGATTGGAACAGAGGCTGCTTCCAACGAAGTGCTTAACCAGGTTGCCTTTATCTAGTGATAGTCTGTTGGTAAGGGTTGAATGAAATCATTCAACTATCCAAGACGACTCAAAAAGCCCAGAAGGGCATAGATTCCTAGCGGGCTCAATCACGCCCGGGGAAGGCAGCCGGAGGAACCGCTACCAAAGCGTTTTCCTCATAATTTTCAGCCCTCTCACTCCGCAACCGCGGGGGGGCAGACTCCCCCGCTTTAGCGGCATTTACCTACCGCAGGTTAAGGGCCTGTGAGTGAGAGTCAGTTTGTTTTCAAACTACCGCACCGACCGAGCCGAGGCTCTTCTGCAGGCGGAAAGAGCGGTAATCCCTGTTCCTCTTCAGGAACCAGATACGCATTTTGCCCCGACCTGGTCGTGGTGCCAAAATAGGACGGCTCCTTCCGTCCCGTTCTGGACTTTATACTGCTTAACGAGCACGTGAAAACCAGGCGGTTCCGGATGGCATCACTCCGCTCCGTCATTGCCTCTCTGTCTCAAGGAGTTTTCCTAGCATCAATAGAGCCGCGGTCTGCCAAGATCTACCACAACTCGTGGAAGATATTCTTATCTTAGTGTTCTGCTCAGGGAGGGTCTCCCTGGCCATCGGCATTGCCTACTTTGCCTTCCCTCCTGCAATCTGGTTGGGAAAGAGGTTGGTCGCTCGGCTCCCTTTAAGGGCAAGTCTCGGCACTATCCGTGTTCTTTTCAGAAGCGTCTAGCACGTCTTCCTAAGGTGCGCACGTTACTACAGGGGGTTTGTCATATTGTGCCCCCGTACAAGCGGCCATTAGATCCATGGGATCTGAACAGGGTACTAGTTGCTCTCCAGAAGCCGCATTTCGAGCCTCTGAGGGAAGTTTCCCTTTCGCGCCTGTCACAGAAAGTGGCCTTTCTGGTTGCGATCACGTCGCTTCGGCGAGTGTCTAAGCTGGCGGCTCTGTCATTCAAGGATCCCTTCCTAGTGTTCCACCAGGACAAGGTAGTGCTGCGCCCTATTCAGGAGTTTCTCCCTAAGGTTGTATCCGCGTTTCTTCTTAATCGGGATATACCCTTTTTTTCCTTTTGTTCTCATCCGGTTCTCCGGTATGAAAAGGATTTACAGTTGTTAGTTCTGGTGAGAGCACTCAGAATCTACATTTCCCGCACGGCGCCCATGCGCCGCTCTGATGCATTTTTTGTCCTTGTCGCTGGTACGCGCAAGGGGTTGCAGGTTTCTAAAGCCACCATGGCTCGATGGATCAAAGAACCAATTCTTGAAGACTACCGTTCTGCGGGGCTTCCGGTTCCTTCAGGGCTGAAGGTCCATTCTACCAGAGCCGTAGGTGCGTCCTGGGCATTACGACACCAGGCTACGGCTCAACAGGTGTGCCAGGCAGCTACCTGGTCGAGCCTGCACATTTTTCACCAAACATTATCAGGTGCATACCTATGCTTCGGCGGACGCCAGCCTAGGTAGAAGAGCCCTGCAGGTGGCAGTGGCTTCCCCATAGGGGAGGGCTGTCTTGCAGCTCTAACATGAGGTATTTCTTTACCCACCCAGGGACAGCTTTTGGACGTCCCAATCGTCTGGGTCTCCCAATAGAGCGCTGAAGAAGAAGGGAATTTTGTTACTTACCGTAAATTCCTTTTCTTCTAGCTCTTATTGGGAGACCCAGCACCCGCCCTGTTGTCCTTCGGGATTTTTTTGTTGTTTGCGGGTACACATGTTGTTCATGTTGAACGGTTTTTTCAGTTCTCCGATGTTACTCGGAGTTAATTTGTTTAAACCAGTTATTGGCTTTCCTCCTTCTTGCTTTGGCACTAAAACTGGAGAACCCGTGATATCACGGGGGGGTATAGCCAGAAGGGGAGGGGCCTTGCACTTTTTAGTGTAGTGCTTTGTGTGGCCTCCGGAGGGCAGTAGCTATACCCCAATCGTCTGGGTCTCCCAATAAGAGCTAGAAGAAAAGGAATTTACGGTAAGTAACAAAATTCCCTTCTTTTCTCACCACCTAACATGAAATCAGAATAAACCTGTCCCGTTTTAGGTCAATTAGAATTACCAAAATTATTTATATTTGCCAAATGCCAGAATAATGAGAGAATGTTTGTTTTAAGGCATTTTTATTATTTTCTGCAAAGTCAAACGTTTACATACACTGAGTACTATGCCGTTTAAAGTAAACCTGTCAGGTGCAATATGCACCCTGAAGCACAGGCAGTTCTGGGTGCATATTGGTGATTCCTGCCTAACTGTCTCTGTATACACTAACATAAATAAATAGATCTTTAGAAAAAGTATTTCTAAAGTTCTTTTATTATATGCTAATGAGGTCAGCGACTAGTCACAAGAGCGTTAGTTCCCTTGGCTAGTCGGCCCACACAGCATGTAAGCATGCCCCTGTGGGCATAGTAACATGCAATGAATGTGCAGCATCGCCGCACATACCTCAGTCTTGATGGCGGCCGGTGGAGGATGGATACGCACTGGGCATGATCCGGAGTCCCCAGCACTTCCGGTCATGCGCCTTATACCTCACTGAAACCAGGAAGCTCACACCTGGGAAGCTTACACAAAAGTACGAATAAGATCGGAATGTCCAACCATTATACTGCTCAGGAAGGAGACCTGTGTACCAGAGATGAACGTGCTCCGGTCAGACATAAGCAGATCAACCCAAGAACAAAAGCAAAAGACCTGGTGAAGGAAGCTGGTAAGATTGTGTCATTATCCACAGTGAAACGAGTGCTGTATCTACTTGGACTGAAAGGTTAGGAAGAACTTGAAGCCATTACTCCAAAAGAAACATAAAAAGAAAACATTGTTTGCAAAATCACACAGGAACAAAGACCTTAATTTTTGGAAACCTGTCCCGTGGTCTGACAAAACTGAAATTGAACTTTTTGGCCAAAATGACCATCGTAACGTTTAGAGGAAAAAGGCAAGCTTTGAAGCCTAAGAACAGCATCCCAACTGTGAAACACTGGGGGGTAGTATCATGTTGTGGGGTTGTTTTGCTGCAGATGGACAGGTGCACTTCACAACATAGATTAGGAAAGAAGATTATGTGGCAATACTGAAACAGCTAAAGACATCAGCCAGGAACTTAAAGCTTGGAAGGAAATTGATCTTCCAAATGGACAATAACCTGAAGCATACTGCCAAACTGCTTACAAAGTGGCTTATAAAATATAGGTCAGGTAAAGAGAAAACCGGTTTAAATGCCGCGCTAAAAACCACTGATGTTGTAGATGAAAAAGATTTCCTTTATTTCATAACTCTACGCGTTTCAGAGACATCTCCGTCTCCTTCCTCAGGAAAATAAATCATATTACAAAAAAGGGGCAACAGAGCCTATATAAAGGAAGACCAGTAGCCACATATCATAGGCATTCCTGGGCCGCTGCTAAACCACAAAAAGGCACTCACATGCGATCATAAGGAGTTGTGACTTTCACAACCCTACCAGGTGAGTGTACCTCTTTCTGTCTCTCTACCCTCATACCGGGTAAGACCCTATTGCGCTTTTTCCCCCTACAGCTCTACAAGTACAAAGTGGCTTAAGAATATCAAATTCAAAGTTTTGGAGTGGCCATCACAAAGCCCTGATCTCAGTCCCATTGAAAATTTAGAGCCAAAGCTGAAAAGGATGGTGCGAGCAAGGCGACCTACAAACATGGCTCAGTTACACCAGTTCTGTTAGGAGGAATGGACCCACATTCCTACCATCTATTGTGAGACTCTCACTCTCTCATCCATACAGGGCCCCCTTTTAATGAGAAAAGACTGCTGAACATACAGTAGGGCTGCATAAGTTTAGGATGGGCTCTTTTTCTGTTGACATGCTACAATGATCAGCTGGCATCAGGTAGAGTTGTGGCCAGCCATACAATTTGAGTGGACGGCTGCCTGAGTAACACAAGAACAGGTTGAGATTGTCAGAGCTGCTGACACTTATCAGTCCTCCTACTCCGTACTCCACTCTAATGTCCAATTGCCCTCACAGGTTATAGCGAGGGGTCGTCTTAGTGAGGATTCCAGCATTACAATGTGTTTTGTTTTATTTTCTAGACTCCGCGACAGTTCAGATGGTCAATCGATCAGTTAGCTGCAATAAACCCTGTGGATATTGATCCTGAGGACATTCATCGGCAAGCCTTGTATTTAAGCCAGGCCAAGTAAGTTCCTTTAGCCTCCTCTTCTACCATAAAAAGTTTGAGAAACTGAAAAAAATGGGTGCTGTCAGAGCTGCTCATTGGTAAATTAGTGAGCCATTCTAGAGGCCGGCATCAGTGAATTCATAGTGGTAAGGCTGCTAGAGTTCATTATTGCAGATATAATTTCCACTTATAGGACATTTTCTCCATGTGGTTTTCTAAGTGACGTAAAATATTGCCCCAAATGTTTCATGTTGGGTTCACTAATGCAAACCACTATTTCCATATTGAACGGGTATTTTCATCTCCGTAAGAGATGGTATAGAAGCAGGAAATGCCATAGTTTCATAACCTCTGCAGATGCTGTGACCCTATTCATTAGAATAGGAAAGGTGCCTCCAGCGCATGCGACCTGGCAAACCTCTGTAGACATGACATCACTGCTCCCACACATCTGCCAATGCAGAAGTGAGTTATGCAAGAATATCCCTTCAAGCGATTGCCATACCATCAGTGAGATGAGAAATACCTGTGATTGATAAACAAAGCCCACTGAAAAGCACCTCAATTAATTTCATACCCTTCACATTGGTGGATTCCTTGGAAAATTAGCAGCAATTTAAACATTAGGCGTATATACACACATTACACTGAAACAAAAGCCTCTGATACCTCCACTGGTCATAATGAGAGTTGAGTAAAGTGATTCACTGGCCCAGGATCTTGGGTGCCTCTTCTGGTTATGTCCCTCAACATCACAACGAAGGCAACCTAACTACAAGAGGCAATCAAGATGGCGACAGGGCTTCAGAAGTTCAGTGTTGAGAATTGTCTAGAATTGCAGAACAGTGGCTGTAAGACTGACTTAAAATAAAATGTTCAAAGAAACTTATGGACAAAAGTACCAGCACACCTACAGAAGCCTTTCTGACCTTCCATCCTACATTAATTGCCATAAATATGGAGCTGGTGCTAACTTTCCAGCTATAACAGCTCTAACTCTTTTAGGAAAGCTGTCTATAAGATCTTTTGTTTTTTTTGCTCTGCATGAAAAACATTCGCGTTTTTCACGAGCTTGTTTAAACCCGGCCTTGACAATCTGATGATTAATAGATACTGGGTGAGTAATCCAAATCCTCATGGGGGTATGTTACTTTCCCTTTATAAAGGGCAGGAGAATATACAGTTGCATCTCAAAAAATTAGAATATCATCAAAAAGTTAATTTATTTCAGTAATTCAATACAAAAAGGGAAAGGCATATATTCTATAGTCATTACAAACAGTGATCTATTTCTAGTGGTTCTGTTAGTGTTGATGATTATGGCTTACAGCCAATGAAAACCGAAAAGTTAATCTCAGAAAATTAGAATAATTAATACAAAACACCTGCAAAGGCTTCCTAATCGTTTAAAATGGACCCTTAGTCTGGTTCAGTAGGCTACACAATCATGGGGAAGACTTTTGACTTGGCAGATGTCCAGAAGGCAGTCATTGACACACTCTACAAGGAGGGTAAGTCACAAAAGGTCATTGCTAAAGAAGCTGGCTGTATCCAAGCATATTAATGGAAAGTTGAGGGGAAGGAAAAAGGTGCACAACCAACCAGGATAACCGCAGCCTCAATTGGATTAAGAAAAGGCCATTCAAAAATTTGGGGGAGATTCACAAGGACTGGACTGCTGCTGGAGCAAGAACCACCACACACAGACGTATCCAGGACATGGGCTACAACTGTCACATTCCTTGTGTCAAGCCACTCATGACCAATAGACCATGCCAGAAGGATCTTGCCTGGGCCAAGGAGAAAAAGAACTGGACTGTTGCTCATTGGTCCAAGGTTTTTTGTTTTCAGATGAAAGTAAATTTTGCATTTCATTTGGAAATCAAGGTCCCAGAGTCTGGAGGAAGAGTGAAGAGGCCACAATCCAAGCTGCATGAGGTCTACCACAATCGGTGATGGTTTGGGAAACCATGTCATCTGCTAGTGTAGGACCACTGTGTTTCATCAAGACCAAAGTCAGTGGAAGTGTGTACCAGGAAATCTTAGAGCACTTCATGCTTCCTTCTGCTTTTTCGAGATGAAAATTTTATTTTTCCAGCAGAATTCGGCAGCTGTCCACATTATCAAAGTATCAATATCTGGTTTAATACCCACAGTATCACTGTACGTGATTGGCCAGTAAACTCACCTGACCCAAACCTCATAGAGAATCTATGGGTTATTGTCAAGAGGAAGATGAGACACCAGACCCAACAATGCAGGCGAGCTGAAGGCTGCTATCAAAGTAACCTGGGCTTCCATAACACCTCAGCAGTGTCACAGGCTGATCGCCTCCATACCACACCGTATTGATGCAGTAATTCATGCAAAGGGAGCCCCAACCAAGTATTGAGGCATTTACTGTACAGACTTTTCAGTAGGCGCCATCATTTCTGATTTTAAAATCATTTTTTCAGTTGGTTTTATATAATATTCTAATTTTCTGAGATAATGACTTTTGGGTTTTCATTGGCTGTAAGCCATAATCATCAACATTAACCGAAATAAACACGTAAAATAGATCCCTCTGTTTGTAATGACTCTATATAATAGGTGTTTCCCTTTTGTATTGAATTACTGAAATAAATTAACTTTTTGATATTCTTATTTGAGATACACGTGTATTTGTATGTGATTCGCCTTCCTTGTGTAATAACCATGCAGAATCTGCTCAGCCTTTGATACTCTCAATGTAGACATGTAATTCTGACACCATTATTATATTTTTTTTTTTTTTCATTTAGGTTAGATAAAGAAATAGAAGAGAGAAGACAAAAGGCCATAGAAGAGGTAACTAAGTGACATGTATACCGAGAGGGAAAAACATTCAGTAATCTGAATCCATAACTTGAAAACAGAAATTGTTGTTACAGCAGTGAAATCGCTCATGGTGAATTATTTTCTTCTTTGGATTTAGTTTTTTACAAAAAGAACAATTGTTCCTTCCCCGTGGACACAACATGAAGGGAAGCAAGCTGATCAATTTCATTCAACCAAATGTAAGTTTATTTTCAACCAAACATATGTGATATTGTTTGAGGATCCGGACTGACCTTTGGTTCAGCCACCCCAGATTACACTACTAGGACCTTTTTCCGATTCTACACCGAGGGACACATGAAAGCATAGAAAATCTGCTGACACTAGGAATACATCTAAGGGGGAAAAAAAAAGTTTGCTTCCCCTTCCCCCAACAGGCTACACCTGTCCTGCCAACACCCAGCTGTTCAGCTTGGTATCTCATAGGAGGCTGCACAGGCCTGAGTGTCAGACATCCCCCCCCCCCCCCCTTCTTCTTTTTTTTTTTTTTTTTTTTTTTTTAAATCTATATCCCCTACTGTTGTTTGTTCTCTTGCAGAAGCTAACGACCACTTTTTGATTGGGTAATTGTATGGAGTAGGGCAGTGTGTTTTACTCCACTAAGCGACGGAGAGGACAGCCTGTATTGGTGAGCCTGTATCCTCACAATCAGGTTCCAGCACACTAGCAGTCCTTTTTCCTCTTGACACCTCCCCCCCCCCCCCCCCCCCCCACCCACAGAGCATGGCATGGTGCATGGACGATGAATCTGGAACACCCTGGGCCCCAGAACCAAGCCTCTTCAGCCTTGTGTGTCCATCACTTTGGTCCTATATTGTGCTGCACCTTTAGGCCCTGTGCCCACGGGACAAAATTCATGTGGATTTTGCTGCTGAAAACCTGTGAATTTTCTGTATTTTCCAGACAAATCCACAGGTTTACGCAACTACAGACACTCCCCATGTTATTCTATGGAATTTGCGGAGTGCTGTTTCAATGCTGTGGAATTTGCACCTGCAGGAAATGCTGCGGATTTCCCGCAGCCGCAAAGAACTGCATGTCAATTTATTTCTGCAGATTGTTCCACGTGATCTCTATACTTAACTGCCTTCATTACCCAGAGACTCCTCCTTCGGTTTAGAAGAATGGGACAGAGCCAGGAGCAGCGGGCTGCAAGAGGTGGGGCCTGCACGAGCTTCGGTCATGTGACCACCCCAGTGCCAGTCATGTGACAGCCACAGCTCGTCCAGGCCCCGCCCATCTTCTCCACGAGCCAGCTGGAAACCAAGTTGCTGTGCGATACAGGTAAGTATGAACTCATCGATAACTTCTGCACTTGTTCTGCATTGAGGATGCAGTTCCCAAGCCATGATACTGTATCCTCAAAGCAGAATGCTCGCACCATATCCGCAGGACATTTTGCTGGACTTTCGCACCAAAACGCAGACACGACTCAAAGTTGTGCTGTGGATTTCTGGGAGCTCCTGCGGATATATCCGCAGGACACTTTCCCTGTGGGCACATGGCCTGCCTTCGCTGCTCAAGGCTCTCGGGCCTGCAATGCTCTCATTGCTCTGTGTACTCTTGGTACTCCCACAAGTTGGATAGACTTGATGGGCACTTTTTGCGTACCATACCGTCAAGCTGCTCTCACAACAGCTCAATAGGGTTGAGATCTGGGGACTGGGCTGGCCAGTCCATTACAGATAGAATACCAGCTGACTGCTTCTTCCCTAAATAGTTCATTCATAATTTGGAGGTGTGCTTTGGGTCATTGTCCTGTTGTAGGATGAAATTGGCTCCAATCAAGCTCTGTCCACAGGGTATGGCATGGCATTGCAAAATGGAGTGATAGCCTTTCTTATTCAAAATCCCTTTTACCTTGTACAAATCTCCCACTTTACCAGCACCAAAGCAACCCCAGACCATCACATTACCTCCACCATGCTTGACAGTTGGTGTCAGCCACTTTTCCAGCATCTTTTCAGTAGTTCTGCATCCTACAAATGTTCTTCTGTGTGATCCAAACACGTCAAACTTCAATTTGTCTGTCCATAACACTTTTTTCCAATCTTCCTCTGACCAATGTCTGTGTTCTTTTGCCCATATTAATCTTTTCCTTTTATTAGCCAGTCTCAGATATGGCTTTTTCTTTGCTATTCTGCCCTGAAGGTCAGCATCCCGGAGTCGCCTCTTCACTGTAGACGTTGACACTAGCGTTTTGCGGGTACTATTTAATGAAGCTGACAGTTGAGGACCTTTTTGAGGCGTCTATTTCTCAAACTATCAAACTAGAGACTCTAATGTACTTGTCTTGTTGCTCAGTTGTGCAGCGCGGCATCCCACTTCTCTTTCTACTCTGGTTAGAGCCTGTTTGTGCTCTCCTCTAAAGGGAGTAATATACACAGTTGTAGGAAATCTTCAGTTTCTTAGCAATTTCGCGTATGGAATATTCCTCATTTCGAAAAATAAGAATAGACTGTCGAGTTTCACATGAAAGTTCTCTTTTCTGGCCATTTTGAATTTAATAGAATCAACAAATGTAATGCTCCAGATTCTCAACTAGCTCAAAGGAAGGTCAGTTTTATAGCTTCTCTAATCAGCAAAACTGTTTTCAGCTGTGCTAACATACTTGCACAAGGATTTTCAAGGGATTTATAAACATCCATTAGCCTTCTAACACAGTTAGCAAACACAATGTACCATTAGAACACTGGAGTGGTTTTTGTTGGAAATGGGCCTCTATACACCTACGTAGATATTGCATTTAAAGGGAACCAATCACCAGGATTTTTGCATATAACCTAAAGCCAGTGCTATACTGGCACTATCAGGCTGATTCTACACATATCTGTAGTGGTCAGCTCCGATGTTTAGGTTTTGAAATCCAAGAAAGTGAAGTTTGTAAAATGAGCAGCTTCTTGAGTGACAGTTGCACTGGAGGAGATCATATATTCAGAGTTATCTCCTCCCTCTGTTAGAATTGGCATAAGCATTATACAAACGACTCACTTTGTCTCGCAGGACCTGTGGTGAGGTCATACCCATGTGACCTGGTATCCAGCTTTGTTGGCGGAGGCCCCGCCCCTTCTGGTCACATGGGTATGACCTCACACTGTGTGTGTGTGGGTGTGTTTTATATGTAGAACATTCAAGAACTTATACCTGCCAGAATCCATGTCAGTCTGATCGTGTGTTTTGGCAACAATCATCAGATTGTTTTAGAAAAAGAATGCGAAAAGGCTGTAGTGAATTCCTGGTAATAGTCTTGCAGCCACTGATTACTTACCTATTGGACGAGGATCCTGAATGCACCCCACTGCCTTCCTCCCTAGCTGACCACACACCTCTTCTTCCCTTCTGTGCCTTTTTATCTTATTTCTTCTTCCAGCAATTGCCATGATGCGGTCATGTGACCCAAAGGTGTTTGCAGGGCCTTCAGGCTTTTCTGAGATTTGAATGTTGGAGAAAGACTCTTTCAGCTTCCTTTTCTGCCATTCAGAGCGCTAAAGCTGCAAACAGCTGATTAGCAATCATGTTATTATGGTTTTTGCACTGTGTGGGCCAAATGCTAAAGCAGTAGGAGGGTCTGGCAGAGACTGGGTGGTGTCGATTGTGGCCTTTTACCGCTGGTCTCTGAACAGGAAAACACTAGTCAGGTTTGACCAGCTCCTCCAGAATCAGAACTATGTTTCTCCCATGCCAACTTGTGGTATCTATGGTATCTAGGTAACTGCAGAATACTGACAGTGAGCATATCACAAGCTGTCAGCATTCTGCAGCCTAGGTATGTATGTTAAGGTGAACTCTTAACCAGAGATCACTAGTTGCCTACTGCCTGGTCTAATTGGTGTGGGTCGAGTGCATGCTTGAAAAATGAGATCAGACACAGTCGGATATTCATCTTTCCTCGACAGAAGTCAGCCCATGCTCTGCTTTATTACAACTGAGCTTGCTCTGATATAACCTTGCAAAGGGGCATGTCCGGATGTGTTCATTGGTCAGTGGGTCGAACAATGTATTAGTCCATGAGCTGATTGGTAGGCGTCATTGTAAGCGGGTCTATGACATCATTGGATGGATCCATGGCGATGGTGATGGGAGGGACGTCATCTGGTGGATCCATGCTGGATGGTCTGGTCTGTAATGTCATCTGATCTTTGGTTTGGTCTTCTCTTATATGGTATCTTCTTACACCTGGACATTCCTTGCATTCCAGGCAAGGTGTGGAGAAACAGGCAATGACAGCCACCTTTTATATCTGTGTCATGTATATGATCTGAAACCTGAATTATGTAAGGCAAATCGACATATTTCCCACAATGCTCTATGTCCAGAGGTTAATTAAGTATTTCATTTTATGGCTCTCCTCAACATGTAGACCAAATGAGAAAAAAATCCTGGACAGCCTCTTTAGTGAGGAGATAACTTGGATGCTTTGCCTCTCACTTCCCTGCGAGTTTCATTCACAATCTGATATGGTCAGACCTGTGCAACTGTACCTATCTCAGGGCCCAGTTTAGATGTTCGGATGCTATGTTTGTCATCCCGATATGCTCTTGGAGAGGTTTGACCATATCTGGGGGTGTGATTGCTCGCTGGTTTAGATCTACCATTGCAGAAGATCGGACTAAGTCGAGGTGCGGCCAGCTGGTCTTACTTCAGTCTGAGCTGTTGACCACTTTTGGTCATACACCTCCATGGTGTCTGTTCTTGTTTTCAGTCCACATCTTTGCAGAGCTCTAACCTTTTTACTTCAGTGGACACAAGTCTTGACAAATGGGTACTGCAAGCGTCAGTCGCTGAGGGATTACTTTAACTCCCTGTTACTGAGTTTTTCCACAACAGGGTATGCTTTGGGATGATCCATAGTTCCCTGTGTCCCCCAATGAAGTGTCCAAGAAAAGTGTTTCTGGCATTTGTCGTATAATTTTCTCTTTGCTTTTATTTGGGTACACGGCACGCTCCCTTGTTTGGGTAGTCGTTTTGTTTTACTTTCACTACTTCTTTTGCACTAAATAAATATCTGGTTGCTAACAAGCCAGGTATAAGCCTGTCTTGGAGGAGCTAAGTTTTCTCTTAGGCCCCCTTCACACGTCAGTGAAAAACACACGTTTTTCACTGACCTAATAAAGGTGTGCATGTCTCTCCCATGTGCTGTGATTTTTTTTTTTTTGGCACACGTGTGATCTGTGTGCTAGCTGTGATACTACTCGGAGATCAGGCACTTATGCTCACCTGTCCACGCTGCTGCTCTCCCTGGTACTGAAGTCTCCTGTGATGCTGTGTCTGGCCGCTGCTGCTCTCCCCTCTGCAGCTGCTTCCAGGTCTGCTGTGCAGTGAATATGTATGAGCATAATTAGCCGGCTTGAAAGCAGACAGCAGAGGCTGAAGACAGCATCACTGGATACGGGTGAGTTTAAAAAGCTTTTTATTTTGAATGTACGGGTTTTTTCTGGTACGTGTTTCATGGATCACACCACACTGTGATCTGTGGGACATCAGTGATGCCAGAAAAAACGGACTTTTCTTCGGCGCTCCATTGGGAGACCCAGACGATTGGGTGTATAGCTACTGCCTCCGGAGGCCACACAAAGCATTACACTAAAAAGTGTAAGGCCCCTCCCCTTCTGGCTATACACCCCCAGTGGGATCACTGGCTCACCAGTTTTCTGCTTTGTGCGAAGGAGGTCAGACATCCACGCATAGCTCCACTGTTTAGTCAGCAGTAGCTGCTGACTATATCGGATGGAAGAAAAGAGGGCCCATATAGGGCCCCCAGCATGCTCCCTTCTCACCCCGCTTGTGGTTTGTAAGGTTGAGGTACCTATTGCTGGTACGGCGGCTGGAGCCCACATGCTGTTTTCCTTCCACATCCCCCTGAGGGGCTCTGAGGAAGTGGGATCTTACCGGCCCCAAAGCCCTGAGGCCGGGCTCCATCCACAGACCCATTGAACCTGCTGGATACGGAGCTGGGTACCGTTCAGGGACATGGCCCTGCACCATTCAGGTACTCTGTGTCCCCGTACACACAGGCACAGCACACTCCAGACTTGCTGGGTGTGCTAGTGCGCCGGGGACAGTAAAGGGTTACAGTCACTGCAGCCTAGCTGAGTGACTTTATGTATGGGGAACTACCGCGCCGGACGCTCCGGGAGCGGCGGCGCGGCTGGGACTTGTAGTGCGCCGGGGACTTAGCGCCGACCGCGCTTTTACGGCGGCGGCGCTTATAAATCCAGTCCCCGGCTTTTGCGGCCTAGCTCCGCTTCGTTCCCGCCCCCACCCTGTCAATCAGGGTAGGGGAGAGACGCTGTACAATCAGCAGCGCCGAGGGCTGGAGCCTTATTTACATGCTCCAGCCCTCTCACTGGACACTGTGGGACGCCGGTTTCCCGCTCTGACTTGGGGGCACGCCCACGGCCCGCCCCTACTCACACGAGCTGGAGAAGGACGCCGGCAGCCATTCCTGCAGTCCGAGCTGAGAGATCGGACTCTGGGCAACCAGGCACAGGACTAGGGCGACCACACACCCGCTTATAGGCGGGCGGTAAGCGGCACCTGAAGTGCTGACCCCACTAAATACCGCAGTTGTCCATTTGTATTTTTATGCTTACACTGCATAGGTCGCTATTTTTGGCTATATGCCCTCTTAGATGGCGACACATCAGCAGCAGGAAAGCAGGGGTGCTACGGCACAGGCTTTCTATGCTGCCTGTATTGCATGTACTGAAGTGTTCATGTGTATTTCGGCTTGTATGCTATACACTGCACTGTACGGTCGCTAGTCTGGGCTATTTTCGCCTAGAATGACTAGACTACAGCAGCAGAAAAGCAGGGGTGCTGAGGCACAGGTTTTTTCTATGCTGCTTGTATTGCAGGGGTTGCAGTGTTCATTTGTACTTATGCTTGTATGCTATACATTGCACTGTATGGTCGATATTCTGGGCTATATTCCCCTAGATGGCTAGTCTACAGCAGCAGAAAAGCAGGGGTGCCAAGGCACAGGCTTTCTATGCTGCTTGTATTGCATGTGCTGCAGTGTTCATTGTACTTTATGCTTGTATGCTATACATTGCATTGTACGGTCGCCATTCTTGGCTCTATGTCCTAGATGGCTAGTCGGCAGCAGCATATAAGCAACACAGGCTTTCGATGCTGTTTTTACTGCATGTGATACTGTTCCACGGCACTGAACCCCATTGTGTGCAATGCTCCCCTGGAGCACTTGGTCAGCCGGGGTCTCTACTAGACGTGGCCAAAGGAACCACCTGTCAACCCTGTCCAAGGACAGGGATGGAGTTGCAATGGGATAGAGACTTGCAGTCCGGACAGGCCATGGGCAATCTGGATCATTGCTCCCTGGCCACCCTCATTGGGAATAAAATCGGTGCTCCGGGGGGGTCCCAGGAGGCTCTCTGTATGATGAGGCAGACGTAGCTCATCAGGACTTTGATCCTGACAACGCTCTCAATCCGGATACACCGGATGGTGACGCCATAAGGAATGATCCTATAGCGTCCATCAATGGAATGTTGGATCTTTCTCCCTCAGCTCCCCCAGCGGAGGAGTCAGCTTCACAGCAGGAGAAGTCCCATTTCAGTAGCTCAAACGTATATTGAGTATTTTTCTGGCCACGCTGACTTCAGAGAAGCAGTCCAGGAACACCACGCTCACCAGATAAGCGTTTTCTCCAAACGTATTAAGGATACACGTTATCCTTTTCCCCCTGACGTGGTCAAGCGCGGGACCCAGGGTCCAAAGGTGGATTCTCCAATCTCCAGGCTTGCGGCTAGAGCTATAGTTGCAGTGGAGATGGGACTTCACTTAAAGATGCCAGACAGATGGACTCTGGTTGAAATCTGTCTATGAGGCTATCGGCGTGTCGGTTGCTCCGGCATTTACAGCCGTATAGGCACCCTAAGCTTTTCAGCTGTTCTTGCACAGCTGGTCTTGAGCATATGTACATTTGTGCCGCAGGGGCGTCCGTAACCTCGCAATGTCTGCATTGCGACTTACCCTATTAATGCTGTCCTGGAAGGACAGTCGAGGTTTCGGTCCTTCCCAAGCTCGGGCAGGTCCCAATTGTCCTCGTCCAAAAGAGCTGAAAAGCCTCAGAGGGGCTCAGTTTCCGGGGGCTCAATCACGCCCAAGGAAGGCAGCCGGAGGAACCGCTACCAAGGCGGTCTCCTCGTGACTCTCAGCTCTCTCATCTCTCCGCATCCGCGGTTGATGGCAGACTCGCTCGCCTTTGGCGACATTTAGCTGCCACAGGTCACAGACCGGTGGGTGAGGGACATTGTGCCCGCGTGCACAGGACAGGGTTCTGTTCTCGTCCTCCGACTCGATTCTTCAGAACGTCCCCACCTCCCCACCGAGCCGATGCTTTTCTGCAGGCAGAAGGAGTGGTAATCCCTGTTCCTCTTCAGGAACAAGACACGGTTTTCCTCCAATCTGGTTGTGGTGCCAAAAAAGGATGGCTCTTTCCGTTCCGTTCTGGACCTAAAACTGCTCAACAAGCACGTGGAGGCCAGGCGGTTCCGGATGAACCCCTCCGCACCAATGTTTTCTACGTTTCGTGATGGGAGACGACCATCTTCAGTTCGTAGCTCTGCCATTCGGTCTGGCGACAGCCCCACGGGTGTTCACCAAGGTCATGGCGGCAGTGGTAGCAGTCTTGCACTCACAGGGACACTCTGTGATCCCTTACTTGGACGATCTACTTGTCAAGGCACCCTCTCAAGAGGCATGCCAACTCAGCCTGAATGTTGCGCTGGAGACTCTCCAGACGTTCGGGTGGATCATCGACTTCTCAAAGTCAAACCTGTCACCGACCCAATCACTAACGTATCTTGGCATGGAGTTTCATACCCTCTCAGCGCTAGTGAAGCTTCCGCTGGACAAGCAGCGGTCACTACAGACTGGGGTACAGACTCTCCGTCAAGGTCAGTCGCACTCCTTAAGACGCCTCATGCACTTCCTCGGGAAGATGGTGGCGGCAATGGAGGCGGTTCCGTTTGCGCAGTTTCATCTGCGTCCTCTTATTGGGACATTCTCCGCCAATGGGACGGGAAGTCAACATCCCTGAACAGGAAAGTATCCTTTTCACAGAAGGACTCTCTGCAATGGTGGCTTCTTCCCACCTCATTATCACAGGGAAGATCCTTCCTACCACCGTCTTGGGCGGTAGTCACGACAGACGCGAGTCTGTCAGGGTGGGGAGCAGTTTTTCTCCACCACAGGGCTCGGGGTACGTGGACTCAGCAGGAGTCCACCCTTCAGATCCATGTTCTGGAAATCAGAGCAGTGTATCTTGCCCTACTAGCCTTCCAGCAGTGGCTGGAAGGAAAGCAGATCCGAATTCAGTCGGACAACTCCATAGCGGTGGCATACATCAATCACCAAGGAGGGACACGCAGTCGGCAAGCCTTCCAGGAAGTCCGGCGGATTCTGATGTGGGTGGAAGCCACGGCCTCCACCGTATCCGCAGTTCACATCCCCGGCGTAGAAAACTGGGAAGCAGACTTCCTCAGCCGCCAGGGCATGGACGCAGGGGAATGGTCCCTTCACCCGGACGTGTTTCAGGAAATCTGTAGCTGCTGGGGAAGGCCGGACGTCGACCTAATGGCGTCCAGGCACAACAAGGTCCCAACCTTCATAGCACGGTCTCGCGATCACAGAGCTCTGGCGGCAGACGCCTTAGTGCAAGATTGGTCGCAGTTCCGGCTCCCTTATGTGTTTCCACCTCTGGCACTCTTGCCCAGAGTGCTACGCAAGATCAGATCCGACTGCAGCCGCGTCATACTCGTCGCCCCAGACTGGCCAAGGAGGGCGTGGTATCCGGATCTGTGGCATCTCACGGTCGGCCAACCGTCGGCACTACCAGACCGACCAGACTTACTGTCCCAAGGGCCGTTTTTCCATCGGAATTCTGCGGCCTTGAACCTGACTGTGTGGCCATTGAGTCCTGGATCCTAGGGTCTTCAGGATTATCCCAAGGGGTCGTTGCCACCATGAGACAGGCTAGGAAGCCCACGTCCGCTAAGATCTACCACAGAACGTGGAGGATATTCTTATCCTGGTGCTCTGCTCAGGGAGTGTCTCCCTGGCCTTTTGCATTGCCTACCTTTCTTTCTTTCCTGCAATCTGGGTTAGAAAAAGGTTTGTCGCTCGGCTCCCTTAAAGGGCAAGTCTCGGCGCTATCCGTCTTTTTTCAAAAGCGTCTAGCACGACTTCCTAAGGTGCGCACGTTCCTGCAGGGGGTTTGTCATATTGTACCCCCGTACAAGCGGCCGTTAGATCCATGGGATCTGAACAGGGTACTAGTTGCCCTCCAGAAGCCGCCCTTCGAGCCTCTGAGGGAGGTTTCACTTCTAGACTATCACAGAAAGTGGCTTTTCTGGTAGCGATCACATCTCTTCGGAGAGTGTCTGAGCTAGCAGCGCTGTCATCCAAGGCTCCTTTCCTGGTCTTCCACCAGGACAAGGTAGTGCTGCGCCCCATTCAGGAGTTTCTCCCGAAGGTGGTATCCTCTTTTCATCTTAATCAGGATATCTCTTTGCCTTCTTTTTGTCCTCATGCAGTTCATCGGTATGAGAAGAATTTACATTTGTTAGATCTGGTGAGAGCACTCAGAATCTACATTTCCCGCACGGCGCCCCTGCGCCGCTCCGATGCACTCTTTGTCCTTGTCGCTGGTAAGCGCAAAGGGTCGCAGGCTTCCAAAGCCACCCTGGCTCGATGGATCAAAGAACCAATTCTTGAAGCCTACCGTTCTGCTGGGCTTCCGGTTCCATCAGGGCTGAAGGCCCATTCTACCAGAGCCGTGGGTGCGTCCTGGGCATTGCGACACCAGGCTACGGCTCAACAGGTGTGCCAGGCAGCTACCTGGTCGAGTCTGCACACTTTCACCAAACATTATCAGGTGCATACCTATGCTTCGGCGGACGCCAGCCTAGGTAGAAGAGTCCTGCAGGCGGCAGTTGCCTCCCCGTAGGGGAGGGCTGTCTTCGCAGCTCTAACATAAGGTATTTCTTTACCCACCCAGGGACAGCTTTTGGACGTCCCAATCGTCTGGGTCTCCCAATGGAGCGCCGAAGAAGGGAATTTTGTTACTTACCGTAAATTCCTTTTCTTCTAGCTCCTATTGGGAGACCCAGCACCCGCCCTGTTGTCCTTCGGGATTTTTGGGTTTTTTCGGGTACACATGTTGTTCATGTTGAACGGTTTTTCAGTTCTCCGATGTTACTCGGAGTGAATTTGTTTAACCAAGTTATTGGCTTTCCTCCTTCTTGCTTTTGCACTAAAACTGGTGAGCCAGTGATCCCACTGGGGGTGTATAGCCAGAAGGGGAGGGGCCTTACACTTTTTAGTGTAATGCTTTGTGTGGCCTCCGGAGGCAGTAGCTATACACCCAATCGTCTGGGTCTCCCAATAGGAGCTAGAAGAAAAGGAATTTACGGTAAGTAACAAAATTCCCTTCTTCTCCATGCAGAACTTACGGACATGCATGTGAGCCGCATGGAAACATGTCAGTGAGAAATCACTGATGTGTGCACAGACTCATTGATTTTAATGGGTCTGCATATGTCCGTGATTCTGGTACATATAAAAACTGCAACATACGTACCAGAATCACTGACGTGTGAAGGGACCTAAAGATGTATTCGTAGTGTGTCTATAGGTGGCAGTAGATTTGCAATCATTTTGTGTTCCAACCCAGTGAAGGCTACAAGAGAGCTTTTATGTTGAGGACCAATAATCCTCCTATTACCTGTTCACAGGATAAGTGAATGAATGTGGTGATGGCCAACTCACTGAATGAATTTAAGAGAGGAATGGATGCATTTCTTGTTAGCAAAAGTATAGAAGGTTATAAATAGCATAATCTTACAGGTAGATAGAAGAGCGACCAAGATTATTAGAGGAATGGGTGGGCTGTAATACCAAGACAGGTTATTAAACTTGGGGTTAGTTAGTTAGGAAAAACAAAGGCTTAGGGGGATCTAATCACAATGTATAAATATGAGGGGACAGTACAGAGACCTTTCCAAAGATCTCTTTACACCTAGGCCTGCGACTGGAACACGGGGGCATCCGCTACGTCTTGAGGAAAGAAGGTTTAATCATAATCACAGATGAGGACTCTTTACTGTACGAGCAGTGAGACTATGGAGCTCTCTGCCGTATGATGTTGTATTGAGGGATTCACAAGTAAAATTTAAGCAGAGCCTGATCGCATTAATTGAAAAATATAATATTACCAGTTATGTATATTAGATTTTATGACAGGGTGTTGATCCAGGGAACTAGTCTGATTGCCGGATGTGGAGTCAGGAAGGAATTTTTTTCCCCATTGGAGCTTATTTGACACATTGGGGTTTTTTTGCCTTCCTCTGGATCAACATGTTAGGCTACGGGTTGAACTAGATGGACTTAGAGTCTCCCTTCAACCTTAAAAACTATGAAACTATGATACTATGAATGTCTGATCATTGGTGGAGTGCAACCTATAAACCCCGATCACTAGCATATGGTTCCTACTCCATAAGCGATCACCTATATTCTAGATTGATGACTTTTTTTCACCAGACAACCCCCCCCTTTTTATAATGTTTACTATGTCTTTGAGCTTGTATATTCCTTTAACTTTAAAGTACTGGACAGAAACCTTTAAATCCAGGGCAGTGGGCGGGAGGACCACAGGTCCATATTGTGGCTCTGTCCCCGGTGGCTTTTATGTTTTCTCTGAAACGCTGCAGCATTTGAGTCTAATATACCTGCCAGGTTCATACTGCCAATGTCTGGTACATGCAGCCTGTAGATTGGGCACCAGGTATCAGATGTCGGCTTCACTTTAACAGAAATGTGTCACTTGCTACCTGGCTTCTTACACAGTGCTATTGGTGAATGATCAGCTAGTTGGCACATTACCGCAGGTATGCAGATTGCCTGTGGTAATAAAAAATATATATTTAATAATGATATTGTCGGGTTTTGTTTATCATGGGGCTTTTTCTGTCTAATTTGTTTTTGCCTCGGACTCCAGTATGATTTCTGACAGTTTGCTTCTTTTATATCACTTCATTTCATTGTAATTTGTAGCTTTTAGTTTTATTTCAGGTTTGAAATAATAATAATCTTTATTTTGTAGGTATTGATCCTAATAACGAATCCCCTCTTGCAAGAGAGCAAACTGCAAATCTTGGTAAAAGTACAGGTAATCCGGAGTCAGAATTGTATGTAATCGGTTTGCGACTGTAGCTAAAAAGCTTGCTGTTCTCGCTGCAGAGCCAATGTTTCTTTATAGTTGGCGGTCTTGCTTTGATCAGGACCCCAAAGTCTTGCAAGCAATCGTATTCCGATGCAGAACGCTAGCTTTGCCAAGCAAGATTATCGGGACCTAATTAACGGAGGCTGAGGTCCTGATGAGGTTTTCCCTGTACTTTATTTCAGAGGCGGCTATCCTTAGCAATCGCGGCATTTAGACATATGAGAGGCAGTGGGCTGCTTTCTTCACACCTCCCATGCCTTGATCATGGGGAAACCTGAGGGTCATCATGGCAGCCGGACATCAATGATGATCACCCGTTTGGGATCTGCCAGTATTACACTGAAAGGTTTAATGCATTAAAATGCATGGGTAGTGCAATGCATTTCCCCAGAGTTCAGAATAATAAAAGTCCCATAGAGGGACTAAAAGTATGTGTGTATGTCATGGATCGTGTCAGGTTAATCCTTGCCTGCTAAAACCGGCAGCGATCCCTGCACATGTCAGCTGTTTTGAACAGCTGAGTTGCGGCTATGAGGCACGAGTGGATCCGCCTTCCATTCACACCTGTTAACCCCTTGCATCACGCTGTCAAAATGTGATCGCGAGATGAAACAGCGCACCTGCGGTAAGCATTCGCTTACCCAGCGCCATCGGAAGTCACGTGATGTGATCATGTGACTTGCCATGATAGCACATGGTCATGTGATGACTCCTGTAGCTATCATGACTGACTCCCTCTCACTACCAGCAGAACGCTGGCTGTAAGAGGAGCGCAGCTTTTCTGCAGATCTCAGCTCTGTGGCTCTGATCTACAGAAAGGAACAAGCGATCAGACTGCTGATCCTTATAGTCCCCTAGGGAGACTAGTAAAATATAATAATTTAAAACTTAAGTTCAAATCACCCCCCTTTCGCCCCATTGAAAATTAAAGCGTTAAAAAAATATACATACGTTTGGTATCATCAGCGTTCAGAAATGGACGATTTATCAAAATATAAAATTGATTAATCTGATTGCGGCAAAAAAAATTCCAAACACCAAAATTACATTTTTTTTGGTTGCTGCATATTTCGCGCACGATGTGATAACAGGCGATCAAAATATAGGAACTGCACAAAAAATGGTACCGTTAAAATGTCAGCGCAAGGCGCAAAAAAATAAACAATCACTGAGCCATAGATTCCGAAAAATGCCAACGCTACGGATTGCGGAAAATGCCGCAAACAGTCTGCCATTTTTTTGGACAAACCTTGTGATTTTTATTTTTCTTTGTCGCTCCATTGGGAGACCCAGACAATTGGGTGTATAGGCTATGCCTCCGGAGGCCGCAAAAAGTATTACACTTAAAAGTGTTAAGCCCCTCCCCTTCTGCCTATACACCCCCCGTGCTCCCACGGGCTCCTCAGTTTTTTGCTTTGTGCGAAGGAGGTCAGACACGCACGCACAGCTCCACAGATTGGTCAGCAGCAGCTGCTGACTATATCGGATGGAAGAAAAGTGGGCCCATATAGGGCCCCCAGCATACTCCCTTCTCACCCCACTCTTGTCGGCGGTGTAGTTAAGGTTGAGGTATCCATTGCGGGTACGGAGGCTGGAGCCCACATGCTGCTTTCCTTCCCCATCCCCCTCAGGGCTCTGGTGAAGTAGGATCCTATCGGTCTCCAGGCACTGAGACCGTGCTTCATCCACAACTCCTGGGAGACTGCTGGATAGGAGCCGGGTATCGTTCAGGGACATGGCCCTGCTACTTGGAGGTACTCTGTGTCCCCGTAGGGACCGCGCACAGCAACACTCCAGCATTGCTGGGTGTGCTAGTGCACCGGGGACCGCGGCGCTGACCGGGTTAACATGTGCCATTACACACTCAGCGCTGCTGAGTGTGTTTATGTATAGGGACTGCCGCACTAACCGCAGCTGCCAGGGAAACACTGCGGCGCGGCTGGGACTTGTAGTGCGCCGGGGACTTTCGCGCCGGCTGCGCTTTTACGGCGGCCGCGTTTATTACTAGAGTCCCCGGCTTTTTGCGGCCTAGTTTCCTTTCCTCCCGCCCACAGCCCTGACAGGCAGGGGAAGGGCGGGACGCTGCACAGAATGAGCAGCACTGAGGGCTGGAGCATGCTTTGCATACTCCACTCCCCTCACTGTGCACAGTGCAGGCACCAGCTCCCGCACTTTCTGAGCCACGCCCACGGCTCCCACCTCTCCTCAGGACGCCGGCAGCCATTCCTGTCAGCTCCTTGGACGCTACAGAGGGGGACAAAGTCTGGGAGACTCAGGCAGGGACTCTGGTGGCCTCACAACCGCTTTAAGCGGGTGGTAAGCAGCACCTGTGGTGCTAGCCCCATTGTGCAGTAGTGTAACATTATATGTTTATGGTATACATATTTTACACTGTATGGTGCACAGTTGATTTCTGGCTATATACCCTATTGTGTTACTCAGGGAAGATAATAGCATGGCGCCCACGAAAGGCAGGGGTGCCAAAACACAGGCTTATTATGCTGCCTGCGCCGCATGTATGACCCCGCTACCGGCAGGTTCCACTGACCCTCATTGTGTGCACTGTTCGGCCCCTGTGGCACTTACTCAGCTAGAGCCTCTGCTAAGGGGGGCCCAGGGGGAGCCACCTGCTGACACTGTTCAGGTGACGGGGACAGAGTTTGCAAAACTCTCTGAGACTATGGCTAAGATACTAGAAGCCTTGCAGTCCAGGCCGGTATCTCAGCACAGGGACTCTGTTGAATCTTTGTCCCCTGGCCCACCTCAGTTGGACCAACAATGTCCTCCTGGGGTGTCTCATGGATCCCAGGCTGAGGGTTCTGACACAGACCCCGGCCCCAGACCGACTAAGCGAGCTCGCTTGACAATTCCCTTGACATCCTCATATTGTTCAGGGTCTCAGCGGGGGGAATCTCTAGTTGATGATGCGGACACAGCTGATCAGGATTCTGATCCTGAGGCCGCTCTCAATCTTGATACTCCGGACGGGGACGCCATAGTGAACGACCTTATTGCGTCCATCAATCGTATGTTGGATATTTCTCCCTCAGCTCCTCCGGTGGAGGAGTCAGCTTCACAGCAGGAGAAATTCCGTTTCAGGTTTCCCAAGCATACACAGAGTATGTTTCTGGACCACTCTGATTTCAGAGAGGCAGTCCAGAATCACCATGCTTGTCCAGATAAGCGTTTTTCTAAGCGCCTTAAGGATACACGTTATCCCTTTCCCCCTGACGTGGTCAAAAGTTGGGCTCAGTGTCCCAAAGTGGATCCTCCAATCTCCAGACTGGCAGCTAGATCCATACTTGCAGTGGAAGACGGGGCTTCACTCAAAGATGCCACTGACAGGCAGATGGAGCTCTGGTTGAAATCCATCTATGAAGCTATCGGCGCTTCTTTTGCCCCAGCATTCGCAGCCGTATGGGCGCTGCAAGCTATCTCAGCAGGTCAAGCGCAAATCGACGCAGCCACACGCACGTCCGCGCCACAGGTGGCGTCCATAACCACACAGACTTCGGTATTTGCGTCTTACGCTATTAATGCTTTTCTGGACTCTGCGAGCCGTACGGCGGTTGCAGCCGCCAATTCGGTGGTACTCCGCAGGGCCTTGTGGCTACGGGAATGGAAGGCAGATTCTGTTTCCAAAAAGCGCTTAACCAGTTTGCCAATTTCTGCCAACCGATTGTTTGGCGAGCGTTTGGATGAAATCATCAAACAATCCAAGGGAAAGGATACATCCTTACCCCAGCCCAAACCGAAAATACCCCAACAGAGGAGGGGGCAGTCGAGTTTTCGGTCCTTTCGGGGCGCGGGCAGGTCCCAATTCTCCTCGTCCACAAGGCCTCAGAAAGATCAAAGGAACTCTGATGCATGGCGGTCTAAGTCACGTCCTAAAAAGGCCACCGGAGGTGCCGCTACCAAAGCGGCTTCCTCATGACTTTCGGCCTCCCCACTCCGCATCTTCGGTTGGTGGCAGGCTCTCCCGCTTTTGCGACACCTGGCTGCCACGGGTAAAAGACCGTTGGGTGAGAGACATTCTGTCTCACGGTTACAAGATAGAGTTCACCTCTCGTCCCCCGACTCGATTCTTCAGGTCATCCCCGCCTCCCGAGCGAGCCGAGGCTCTTCTGCAGGCGCTGGGCACTCTGAAGGCAGAAGGAGTGGTGGTCCCTGTTCCTATTCAGCAACAGGGTCACGGTTTTTACTCCAACTTGTTTGTGGTCCCAAAGAAGGACGGGTCTTTCCGTCCTGTCCTGGACCTGAAACTTCTCAACAAACACGTAAAGACCAGGCGGTTCCGGATGGAATCCCTCCGCTCCGTCATCGCCTCAATGTCCCAAGGAGATTTCCTTGCATCGATCGATATCAAGGATGCATATCTCCACGTACCGATTGCTCCAGAGCACCAGCGCTTCTTGCGCTTCGCCATAGAAAACGAACACCTGCAGTTCGTGGCACTGCCGTTCGGCCTGGCAACAGCCCCACGGGTTTTCACCAAGGTGATGGCTACTGTAGTAGCGGTCCTCCACTCTCAGGGTCACTCGGTGATCCCGTACTTGGACGATCTGTTGATCAAGGCACCCTCTCTAGAGGCATGCCAACACAGCCTCGACACTACCCTGGAGACTCTCCAGAGTTTCGGGTGGATCATCAATTTTCCAAAGTCAAATCTGACACCGGCCCAATCGCTCACATACCTTGGCATGGAGTTTCATACCCTCTCAGCGATAGTGAAGCTTCCACTGATCAAGCAGCGGTCACTACAGACAGGGGTACAATCTCTCCTTCAAGGCCAGTCACACCCCTTGAGGCGCCTCATGCACTTCCTGGGGAAGATGGTGGCAGCAATGGAGGCAGTTCCGTTCGCGCAGTTTCACCTGCGTCCACTTCAATGGGACATCCTACGCAAATGGGACAGGAAGCCGACGTCCCTCGACAGGAACGTCTCCCTCTCTCAGGCGACCAAAGCTTCCCTTCGGTGGTGGCTTCTTCCCACTTCATTATCGAAGGGGAAATCCTTCCTACCCCCATCCTGGGAGGTGGTCACGACGGACGCGAGTCTGTCAGGGTGGGGAGCGGTTTTTCTCCACCACAAGGCTCAGGGTACGTGGACCCAGCAAGAGTCCTCGCTTCAGATCAATGTTCTGGAAATACGGGCAGTGTATCTTGCCCTGAAGGCGTTCCAGCAGTGGCTGGAAGGCAAGCAGATCAGAATTCAGTCGGACAATTCCACAGCGGTGGCATACATCAATCACCAAGGCGGCACACGCAGTCGGCAAGCCTTCCAGGAAGTCCGGCGGATTTTGATGTGGGTGGAAGCCACGGCCTCCACCATCTCTGCAGTTCACATTCCAGGCGTGGAAAACTGGGAAGCAGACTATCTCAGTCGCCAGGGCATGGACGCAGGGGAATGGTCCCTTCACCCGGACGTGTTTCAGGAGATCTGTTGCCGCTGGGGGGTGCCGGACGTCGACCTCATGGCGTCCCGGCACAACAACAAGGTACCGGTGTTCATGGCACGGTCTCAAGATCCCAGAGCTCTGGCGGCAGACGCCTTAGTTCAGGATTGGTCGCAGTTTCAGCTCCCTTATGTGTTTCCTCCGCTGGCACTGTTGCCCAGAGTGTTACGCAAGATCAGGGCCGACTGCCGCCGCGTCATCCTCGTCGCTCCAGACTGGCCGAGGCGGTCGTGGTACCCGGATCTGTGGCATCTCACGGTCGGCCAACCGTGGGCACTACCAGACCGACCAGACTTGCTATCTCAAGGGCCGTTTTTCCATCTGAATTCTGCGGCCCTCAACCTGACTGTGTGGCCATTGAGTCCTGGATCCTAGCGTCTTCAGGGTTATCTCAAGACGTCATTGCCACTATGAGACAGGCTAGGAAACCAACGTCCGCCAAGATCTACCACAGGACGTGGAAAATTTTCCTGTCGTGGTGCTCTGCTCAGGGTTTTTCTCCCTGGCCTTTTGCCTTGCCCACTTTTCTGTCCTTCCTTCAATCTGGACTGGAAAAGGGTTTGTCGCTCGGCTCCCTTAAGGGACAAGTCTCAGCGCTCTGTGTTTTTCCAGAAGCGCCTAGCCAGACTTCCACAGGTACGCACGTTCCTGCAGGGGGTTTGTCACATCGTTCCACCTTACAAGCGGCCGTTAGAACCCTGGGATCTGAACAGGGTGCTGCTGGTTCTTCAGAAACCACCATTCGAGCCAATGAGAGATATTTCTCTCTCACGCCTTTCGCAAAAAGTGGTTTTTCTAGTAGCAGTCACTTCGCTTTGGAGAGTGTCTGAGCTAGCAGCGCTGTCATGCAAAGCCCCTTTCCTGGTTTTTCACCAGGACAAGGTGGTTCTGCGTCCGGTTCCGGAATTTCTCCCTAAGGTGGTATCCCCCTTTCATCTCAATCAGGATATCTCCTTACCTTCTTTTTGTCCTCATCCAGTTCACCAATGTGAAAAGGATTTGCACTTGTTAGATCTGGTGAGAGCACTCAGACTCTACATTTCTCGTACGGCGCCCCTGCGCCGCTCGGATGCACTCTTTGTCCTTGTCGCTGGCCAGCATAAAGGGTCACAGGCTTCCAAATCAACCTTGGCTCGGTGGATCAAGGAGCCAATTCTCGAAGCCTACCGTTCGGCTGGGCTTCCGGTTCCCTCAGGGCTGAAGGCCCATTCTACCAGAGCCATGGGCGCGTCCTGGGCTTTGAGGCACCAGGCTACGGCTCAGCAGGTGTGTCAGGCGGCTACCTGGTCGAGCCTGCACACTTTCACGAAACACTATCAGGTGCATACCTATGCTTCGGCGGATGCCAGCCTAGGTAGACGAGTCCTTCAGGCGGCGGTTGCCCACCTGTAGGAAGAGGCCGTTTTACGGCTCTCTTACAAGGTATTATTTTACCCACCCAGGGACTGCTTTTGGATGTCCCAATTGTCTGGGTCTCCCAATGGAGCGACAAAGAAGAAGGGAATTTTGTTTACTTACCGTAAATTCCTTTTCTTCTAGCTCCAATTGGGAGACCCAACGCCCGCCCCTGTTTTTTTGTGTACACATGTTGTTCATGTTGAATGGTTTCAGTTCTCCGATATTCCTTCGGATTGAAGTTACTTTAAACCAGTTTTTAATTCTTTTCCTCCTTCTTGCTTTTGCACCAAAACTGAGGAGCCCGTGGGAGCACGGGGGGTGTATAGGCAGAAGGGGAGGGGCTTAACACTTTTGAGTGTAATACTTTGTGCGGCCTCCGGAGGCATAGTCTATACACCCAATTGTCTGGGTCTCCCAATTGGAGCTAGAAGAAAAGGAATTTACGGTAAGTAAACAAAATTCCCTTCTTTTTAGCCCGTTAGATAGATGTAAACCTATACATGTTTGGTGCCTTCGAACTCACCGACCTTAGGCATGACAACAACATATCAGTTTTACCATATAGTGAACACGGTGAATAAAATACCTCAAAAACAATCGGACAGTCACTTTTTTTTTTTTTTTTCACACTTGGAATTTTTTTTTAAGTTGCTATTTTCCAGTACACTATATAGTAAAACTCATGGCTTCATTCAAAAGTACAACTCGTCCCGCAAAAAAAACAAGCCATTATATGGCAAGATTGACGGAAAGATAAAGTTACGGCTCTCGAAAGAAAGGGAGGAGAAAAAATAAACAAAACGGAAAATTGCCCAGTGGTGACTGGGTTAAATATAGAATTTGTGGGGTAATAGTAATTTTTATATTTATTTTTTTCCATTGCTTGAACTCCTTTGAAACACCTATTCTTCATCACATAGGCCTCTCCAAGGCACTTCAAATGTGATGTGGCTCCTGGAGAAAAAAAATGGCTTTGTAAATTTTGCTGATAAATCTTTTTCTAAGAATCTTGAATGTTGTTGAATATTTTTTTATTATATCTTATTATATTGAATATTTTTTTTTTTTTATTTATTTTTTATGCAGTTGCTTGTCAAACACAGCTATCTTTGCCAGTCAACTTCAATATTGAAAAAGTTTTAGGTACGTAAATAGGAAATACTGTAAGTTGTTTGATTAGAGGCCCCTTTATCTCTCTGTGCCTCTCTCCTTCTCTTGCCCGCACTCTATTTCTATCTATATCTATCTCTTCCATTATAAAATCGGGAGAGTTTTTTTTTTTTTTTTTTTTTTTTTTTTTTTTTTGTTTAACTTTCATGTTATGGGTTTTTTTTTTTGTTTTATTAGAAAAAAAAAAATGGAACTTTCCTGGGGAGCGCGGGAGTAAAATTTTTTTTTTTTTTTTTCGGTGAGATTAAACATCTTTTCAAAGTGGGTATATTCATTTTATGCTAAGCAATGCGTTTATTCTTCTCTGCTGCTCATCTTTATGAGGACGTGCCCACCAGGTCTGTTCTGCCAATTTACCAGATTAATTTAATGCATTTTTATGACTGAAATCATTAACTATTCTATTGCTCACCCCTAATGGCCAATTCAGACGGAATAAAAAAATAGACTTTTCCGACAATATGTTATAAATGTTTTACCATGAATCGTTGGCTCTAGATAGCCAAATATTGCAAGCCTTGCATTGTTTAGATCAATATGTTAATAGGTTGTCCGTTACTCTTACATTGATGGCCTATCTTTAGCATCAACATCTGATTAGTCGAGGTCCAACATCAATACCTCCTCTCGCCGCCCCCCCCCGCCCCCCCCCCCGATCAGCTGTTCTCAGTCCCAGTGGCAGCTGTGCCATCTTCTGATAGCAGCTGGGTACGAATAAATAGAAGGCGGATATGCAGCACATAGCCACTATCCGAGGACTGCGCAGCTACATAACTGAGTGTTTCCAGCCACTGCTGCTGCCACTGGGACAGAGAACAGCCGTTCAGTGGGTGTGAGGTGTTGGACCCCAGCCGATAAGACATTGATGCCCTAGCCTAAAGACAGGCCATCAGTGTAAAAAAGAGAATTTTGTTTACTTACCGTAAATTCTTTTTCTTATAGTTCCGTATTGGGAGACCCAGACCATGGGGGTTTAGCTTCTACCTCCGGAGGACACAAAGTACTACACTTAAAAGTGTAGCTCCTCCCCCTGAGCTCATACACCCCCTGGTGAGCAGACCCAGCCAGTTTAGTGCAAAAGCTGAAGGAGAATAGCCACCCACAAGTAGAACAGAGCAAAAGCCGGAACAACCGGAGACTCTGTCCACGACAACAGCCGGTGATAACACGCGGAACAAGAAAATTGCCAACAGGCAACAGGGAGGGTGCTGGGTCTCCCAATACGGAACTATAAGAAAAAGAATTTACGGTAAGTAAACAAAATTCTCTTTTTCTTTATCGTTCCTTTGGGAGACCCAGACCATGGGACGTTCCAAAGCAGTCCCTGGGTGGGAAATAAACCGAAAAAAGGCAAGAAGTAGGCAGAACCTAACTTCACAAATGGGCGACAGCCGCCTGAAGGATGCGTCTGCCCAAGCTCGCATCTGCCGAAGCAAGAGCATGCACTTGGTAGTGCTTCGAAAAGGTATGCAGGCTAGTCCAAGTGGCAGCCTGACAGACTTGTTGAGCCGTAGCCTGGTGCCTGAAAGCCCAAGAGGCACCAACAGCTCTGGTCGAATGTGCCTTGATCCCCTGCGGGGGAGGCACCTGAGAACTCTGGTAGGCGTCTGAAATGGTCGATCTAATCCAATGGGCCAAGGTCGGCTTAGAAGCAGAGAGGCCCTTGCGCCGACCTGTGGTTAGCACAAAAAGAGAAGTGCATCGCCTAAGAGCAGCGGTGCGAGACACATAGATCCGGAGCGCACGCACCAGATCCAGAGTATGCAGCGCTTTTTCAAAGCGATAAACAGGAGCCGGACAAAAGGAAGGTAGGGTAATGTCCTGGTTAAGGTGGAAAGAAGAGACCACCTTAGGAAGAAAATCCGGAGTCGGACGGAGAACCACCTTGTCTTGATGAAAAACTAAAAAACGTGACTCCGAAGAGAGCGCGGCCAAATCAGAGACTCTCCTGAGGGAAGTTATGGCCACCAGAAAAAACACTTTCTGTGAAAGACGATGCAAAGAGACCTCCCTAATGCCTGCTTTACACGCTTCAATAAATCTTTCAATCCGTCGTCGGGGTCAAGTTGTAAGTGACGCACATCCTGCATCGTTCGTGACGTATTTGCGTGTGACACCTACGTGCAATCAAGATTGAACGAAAATACGGTGATCGCATACACGTCGTTTATTCCTCATACATTGGACGTTTTGTTGTATGAACCTAGTCAATTGAAACGTGTGACATCCCTCATACGATTTTGATGTCTGAGGCTATGTGCGCAGGTGTGCGCTCTGCACCGCAGCTTAAAAAAGGTCTGCTTCAGAGCGCAGCTGAAAAACTGGGTTCTGAAGCGCCTCACAATGTCTGTCATTCACTAATCTCTGTCAGTCCGTCACTATCTCTGTCCCTCTCTCTGTCCATGTCAGTCTATCCCTCTTACCCCCTCTCTCATACTCACCGATCTCCGATCCCCGGCTCGGCTCTGCACGGCATTCACACTGCTCCGGCGGCTTTTACTGTTTTGAAAAAGCCGGCCGCCCATTAAAGAATCTCGTATTCCCTGCTTTCCCCGCCCACCGGCGCCTATGATTGGTTACAGTGAGACACGCCCCCACGCTGAGTGACAGGTGTCACACTGCACCCAATCACAGCAGCCGGTGGGCGTGTCTATACTGTGCAGTGAAATAAATAATTAAATAATTAAAAAAAAACGGCGTGCGGTCCCCCCCAATTTTAAAACCAGCCAGATAAAGCCATAAAGCTGAAGGCTGGTATTCTCAGGATGGGGAGCTCCACGTTATGGGGAGCCCCCCAGCCTAACAATATCAGCCAACAGCCACCCAGAATTGCCGCATACATTAGATGCGACAGTTCTGGGACTGTACCCGGCTCTTCCCGATTTGCCCTGGTGCGTTGGCAAATCGGGGTAATAAGGAGTTATTGGCAGCCCATAGCTGCCAATAAGTCCTAGATTAATCATGTCAGGCATCTGAGACACCTTCCATGATTAATCTGTAAATTGCAGTAAAACACACACACCTGAAAAATCCTTTATTATAAATAAAAAACACAAACATATACCCTGGTTAACCACTTTAATCAGCCCCAAAAAGCCCTCCATGTCCGGCGTACTCCAGGATGATGCAGCGTCGCTTCCAGCGCTGCTGCATGGAGGTGACCGGAGCTGCAGCAGACACCGCCGCTCCGGTCATCTCCACACAGCAAATGAAGACAGCCGCGCGATCAGCTGAGCTGTCACTGAGGTTACCCGCTGTCACTGGATCCAGCGGTGGATGCAGCGGTGGCCGCGGGTAACCTCAGTGACAGCTCAGCTGATCGCGCTACTCACCTCAGTTGCTGCGTGGAGGTGAGAGGAGCAGCGGTGAGTAGCGCGATCAGCTGAGCTGTCACTGAGTTTGCCCGCGGCCACCGCTGCATCCACCGCTGGATCCAGTGACAGCGGGTAACCTCAGTGACAGCTCAGCTGATCGCGCGGCTGTCTTCATTTGCTGTGTGGAGGTGACCGGAGCGGCGGTGTCTGCTGCAGCTCCGGTCACCTCCATGCAGCAGCGCTGGAAGCGACGCTGCATCATCCTGGAGTACGCCGGACATGGAGGGCTTTTTGGGGCTGATTAAAGTGGTTAACCAGGGTATATGTTTGTGTTTTTTATTTATAATAAAGGATTTCTTCATCGTTCCTTATGGGAGACCCAGACCATGGGTGTATAGCTTCTGCCTCCGGAGGACACACAAAGTACTACACTAAAAGTGTAGCTCCTCCCTCCGAGCATATACACCCCCTGGATGACAAATCTAACCAGTTCAATGCTTTGTGTTCAGGAGGTCACACACACACATGCATTCTCATCTGATTTTTTTTGATTTTTGATTTCAAAGATTTGGAAGAAAAGCAGGTCCAATCTGGACTCCCGGCATGTCCCTTCTCACCCCACTGTGTCGGCGGTGCTGTTAAGGTTGATTTTACAAGGCTGGAGCCTTCACATGCCGCGCTCCTTCACCATCCCCTGAGGCACTGGCTTGAAGTGGGAGCCATCACGGTTCTCACTGCTTTGCAGGAGACCGGTCTCCATCCGCAGCCCTTTCAGGATCCTGCCGGACGGAGCGCTCACCCCTCAGGGACCTGGCCCTGCGTCTCATAAGCTAAGTATTGAGACGTTATTCAGGGGTCCCTTGTACATTTATTGTGGGGAGAGTGTGTTATTTCACTTTGCTGTGATTTCCGGCCGGTTCTCTGTTTTTTTCCTGAGAACTACGCCGAGGGTGCATGCTTGTCGGCCGCATGGGAAAATCTAGGCCCCGGCTTCAGATGCGGCCTAGTTTCGTTTTCAGTGCCCCTGCATATCAGTCATGCAGGGGAACAGTGCGGCGCCGCCCACCGGCCGGTCAGCTCAGGGGAGGACACTCCTCTCTGAGGAGATGTTCCCCTCCCCAGTATTTCTCCTTGGCCCTCCGGTTCCCGCTCTTGGACCTAACCCCGCCCCCCCTCCTCACTCCGGCGCCATTTTATCAGCGTTCAAACACTGATCGGTGCTAGCTACTGCATCTGTCTGGGGGTCCAAGCTGTGGAATCCGGAGGGCACACAAAAGCGGTCTGGTAACCACAACCTCTGGTTGTGGACTTTATTATACACTCTCTGGGGGTCATTCTGAAGGAGTGTATTCTTTACTGCAGAGCACCCACCTCAGCAGCATGTCTCTCACTAGGAGCAAGGCTGCAAGGCTTTACTCTATATGCACTGCATGTCAGCTCATACTGCCTGAACCGAGCACATATCCACATTGGGATGCCTGCTCTAACATGGTGGTGTCTCAGCCTGGAGCCTCCCCAGGGGTCCCTCCGGCTGCTCCAGCCCCGGTGGCTGAACCCCCGGCTTGGGTTGCATCATTTCTTCAGCGCTCTATTGGGAGACCCAGACGATTGGGGTATAGCTACTGCCCTCCGGAGGCCACACAAAGCACTACACTAAAAAGTGCAAGGCCCCTCCCCTTCTGGCTATACCCCCCCGTGGTATCACGGGTTCTCCAGTTTTCAAGCTTTGTGCGAAGGAGGTCAGACATCCACGCATAGCTCCACAGATTTTAGTCAGCAGTAGCTGCTGACTATTTCGGATGGAAGAAAAGAGGGCCCATATAGGGCCCCCAGCATGCTCCCTTCTCACCCGTGGATGGTGTTGTAAGGTTGAGGTACCTATTGCTGGTACAGGGGCTGGAGCCCCACATGCTGTTTTCCTTCCACATCCCCTTGTAGGGCTCTGGGGAAGTGGGATCCTGCCGGCCTCTAAGCTCTGACGCCGGGCTCCATCCACAGACCCAGTTGAACCTGATGGATACGGAGCAGGAGTACAATCAGGGACATGGCCCTGCATCATACAGGTACTCTGTGTCCCCGGCAGGCACAGACACACTCCGGGCTGGCTGGGTGTTGTAGTGCGCCGGGGACCGTAACGCTAGAGCTAGTGTTCCTACAGTTTAACTGGGGGACTTTTTTTCTGTGTTGTGGGAACGCAGCGCCGACCCCCGCTGGACCGGCGGCGCTGCTGTGACTTTTAGTTCGCCGGGGACACGCCGACCGCGCTTTTACGGCGGTGGCGTTTATAAATCTAGTCCCCGGCTTTTGCGGCCTAGGACGCCGGCAGCTCCGATTCGTTCCCGCCCCCACCCTGTCAATCAGGGTAGGGGAGAGACGCTGTTTCACGGCAGCGACGAGGGCTGGAGCCTGATTTACATGCTCCAGCCCTCTCACTAGGCACAGAGGGAAGCAGGCTTCCCGCTCTTAGTCAGGAACGCCCAGGGCCCGCCCCCCCTCCTCTCCCAGGACGCCGGCAGCCATTACATGCAGTCTGGCTGGAGGAAGGACGCAAGGCTCTGGGAGACCTGGACTAGGGGGCTTTTGGAGAACACACACCCGCTCTTAAGCGGGCGGTAAGCGGCTTTTCAGCTGGCCCCTCTAGTGCCTCAGTGTGTATTGGTGTACTGTGTCACCAGATATATATATTTAGTTATTTCTTGCACTGTGAGGTCGCTTCCTGGCTGGATACCCCAGATCGCTCTGAGGAGGCAGCAACATGTCATCCACAAAACGCAAGGCTGCCAAGGCTAGGGCTGTGTACACTGCGTGTGCTGCATGTGGGGCTGCTCTACCAGCAGGTTCCAAAGACCCCCATTGTGTGCAATGCTCAGATCCGGTGCTGCTTCGCCAGCCGGAGTCCGGAGGGGTAGTGACCCAGGCTGAGACGCTTGTAAGTCCTGCCCCGGTGTCAGGGACAGACTTTGCAGTTTTTGCTGATGGAATGTCTGTGACTATGGCAAAGATCCTTGAAACTTTGCAATCCATGTCTGGGGCTCAGTCTATGGACACGGCGAGGTCTCTGTCCTCTAATCCCCCTCAGTTGGAATTAGTCCAGACTGCAAGGGGGTCCCCGGCTTCCCAGGCTGAGTATTATGACTCAGATGATAGCCCCAGCCACCCTAAGCGAGCTCGCTGGGAAAGACCCTCAACGTCATCACACTGCTCAGGGTCTCAGCGCAATCAGTCGCCCTGTGATGCGTCTGAAGAGAGTGATCAGGAGTCTTATCCTGGAACCCCTCTCAATCTGGATACCCCGGATGGGGACGCCATGGTAAACGATCTTATCTCAGCCATCAATAGACTGTTGGATATTTCTCCCCCAGCTCCTTCTGCAGAGGAGGCAGCTGCAGAGCAGGAGAAGTTTCGTTTCCTCTATCCCAAGCGTAAATTGAGTGCCTTCTTGGATCACTCTGACTTCAGAGAATCAATCCAGAAACACGACGCTCATCCTGGAAGGCGTTTCTCTAAACGTTCTAAGGATACACGTTTTCCTTTCCCCCCTGATGTGGTCAAGCGCTGGACCCAGAGTCCAAAAGTAGACCCCCCGATTTCCAAACTTGCAGCTAGATCCATAGTTGCAGTGGAGGATGGCGCTTCACTTAAGGATGCCAATGACAGACAGATGGACCTTTGGTTAAAATCTGTCTATGAAGCTATCGGCGCGTCGTTTGCTCCAGCATTCGCAGCCGTATGGGCACTCCAAGCTATTTCAGCTGGTTTAGCAAAAGTGGATGCTATCATACATCCAGCGGCGCCGCAAGTGGCGTCCCTTACCTCGCAGATGTTTGCGTCTTACGCTATCAATGCGGTCCTAGAATCTACCAGCCGCACCTCAATGGCGTCCGCCAATTCGGTAGTTTTGCGCAGAGCCTTGTGGTTAAAGGACTGGAAAGCAGATGCTGGTTCCAAAAAATGTTTAACCAGCTTGCCTTTATCTAGAGATAGACTGTTTGGCGAGCCATTGGCTGACATCATTAAACAGTCCAAGGGTAAAGACTCTTCCTTACCTCAGCCCAGATCAAGCAAACCTCAGCAGAAAAAATGGCAGCAGAGGTTTCAGTCCTTTCGAGGTTCGGGCAAGACACAATTCTCCTCGTCCAAAGGGACTCAGAGGACGCAAAGAGTCTCAGATTCCTGGCGGGCTCACGCACGCCCCAAGAAAGCAAATGGAGGAACCGCTTCCAAAGCGGCTACCTCATGACTTCCAGCCCCCCCCCCTCCGCATCTCCGGTTGGGGGCAGGCTCTCCCGCTTTTCCGACATTTGGACGTCACAGGTCAAAGACCGGTGGGTGACAAACATTTTGTCTCGCGGGTACAGAATCGAGTTCAGTTCTCGTCCTCCAGCTCGGTTCTTCAGAACCTCCCCACATCCAGACCGAGCAGATGCCCTGCTGCAGGCGGTGGACTCCCTAAGAGCGGAAGGAGTAGTGGTTCCTGTACCGCCTCAGGAACAAGGGCGAGGGTTTTACTCCAATCTCTTTGTGGTTCCAAAAAAGGACGGCTCGTTCCGTCCTGTTCTGGATCTAAAGCTGCTCAACAAACATGTGCACGCCAGACGGTTCCGGATGGAAACCCTCCGCTCTGTCGTTGCCTCAATGTCTCAAGGAGACTTCCTTGCCTCAATAGACATCAAAGATGCTTATCTCCACGTGCCAATTGCTACAGAACATCAACGTTTTCTACGTTTTGTGATAGGAAACGACCATCTTCAGTTCGTAGCTCTGCCATTCGGTCTGGCGACAGCCCCCCGGGTCTTCACCAAGGTCATGGCGGCGGTGGTAGCAGTCTTGCACTCTCAGGGACACTCGGTGATCCCTTACCTAGACGATCTACTTGTCAAGGCACCCTCTCAAGAGGCATGCCAACTCAGTCTACATGCTACGCTGGAGACTCTACAGACGTTCGGATGGATCATCAACTTTCCAAAGTCGAATCTGTCACCGTCACAGTCGCTAACGTATCTTGGCATGGAGTTTCATACTCGAGCAGCGAGAGTGAAGCTTCCGCTGAACAAGCAGCGGTCCCTACAGACAGGGGTGCAATCCCTCCTTCAAGGCCAGTCGCACCCCTTACGGCGCCTCATGCACTTCCTCGGGAAGATGGTGGCAGCCATGGAAGCAGTTCCCTTTGCGCAGTTTCATCTGCGCCCACTTCAATGGGACATTCTCCGCCAATGGGACGGGAAGTCAACGTCCCTGGACAGGAAAGTCTCTCTCTCCCAGACGGCCAAGGACTCTCTACAATGGTGGCTCCTTCCCACCTCATTGTCTCAGGGAAGATCCTTCCTGCCCCCATCCTGGGCAGTGGTCACGACAGATGCGAGTCTGTCAGGGTGGGGAGCAGTGTTTCTCCACCACAGGGCCCAGGGGACGTGGACTCCGCAGGAGTCCACCCTTCAGATCAATGTTCTGGAAATCAGGGCAGTGTATCTTGCCCTACTGGCCTTCCAACAGTGGCTGGAAGGAAAGCAGATCCGAATCCAGTCGGACAACTCCACAGCGGTGGCATACATCAATCACCAAGGAGGGACGCGCAGTCGGCAAGCATTCCAAGAAGTCCGGCGCATTCTAATGTGGGTGGAGGACACAGCCTCCACCATATCCGCGGTTCACATCCCAGGCGTAGAAAATTGGGAAGCAGACTTCCTCAGTCGCCAGGGCATGGACGCAGGGGAGTGGTCCCTTCACCCGGACGTGTTTCAGGAAATCTGTCGCCGATGGGGAGTGCCGGACGTCGACCTAATGGCGTCCCGGCACAACAACAAGGTCCCGGCATTCATGGCGAGGTCGCGCGATCAAAGAGCTCTGGCGGCAGACGCATTAGTTCAAGATTGGTCGCAGTTTCGGCTCCCATACGTCTTCCCACCTCTGGCACTCTTGCCCAGAGTGTTACGCAAGATCAGATCCGATTGCAGCCGCGTCATACTCGTCGCCCCAGACTGGCCGAGGAGATCGTGGTATCCGGATCTGTGGCATCTCACGGTCGGTCGACCGTGGTCACTGCCAGACCGACCAGACTTACTGTCCCAAGGGCCGTTTTTCCATCAGAATTCTGCGGCCCTGAACCTGACTGTGTGGCCATTGAGTCCTGGATCCTAGCGTCCGCAGGATTATCTCAAGGAGTCGTAGCCACAATGAGACAAGCTAGGAAGTCAACGTCTGCTAAGATCTACCACAGAACGTGGAAGATTTTCTTATCCTGGTGCTCTGCACAGAGAGTATCCCCTTGGCCATTTGCATTGCCTACCTTTCTTTCCTTCCTGCAATCGGGGTTGGAAAAGGGCTTGTCGCTCAGCTCCCTTAAAGGGCAAGTCTCGGCACTATCCGTGTTTTTTCAGAAGCGTCTAGCACGTCTTCCTAAGGTGCGCACGTTCCTGCAGGGGGTCTGTCATATTGTGCCCCCGTACAGGCGGCCGTTAGATCCATGGGATCTGAACAGGGTACTAGTTGCTCTCCAGAAGCCGCCTTTCGAGCCTCTGAAGGAAGTTTCCTTTTCTCGCCTGTCACAGAAAGTGGCGTTTCTTGTTGCGATCACATCGCTTCGGCGAGTGTCGGAGCTGGCAGCTCTGTCATCCAAGGCTCCCTTCCTGGTGTTCCACCAGGACAAGGTAGTGCTGCGCCCCATTCCGGAGTTTCTCCCTAAGGTCGTATCCTCGTTTCATCTTAATCAGGATATATCCTTGCCTTCCTTTTGTCCTCATCCGGTTCACCGGTATGAAAAGGACTTACGTTTGCTAGATCTGGTGAGAGCACTCAGAATCTACATTTCCCGCACGGCGCCCTTGCGCCGTTCCGATGCACTTTTTGTCCTTGTCGCTGGTCCGCGCAAGGGGTTGCAGGCTTCTAAAGCCACCCTGGCTCGATGGATCAAAGAACCAATTCTAGAGGCTTACCGTTCTGCGGGGCTTCCGGTTCCTTCAGGGCTAAAAGCCCACTCAACCAGAGCCGTGGGTGCGTCCTGGGCATTACGACACCAGGCTTCGGCTCAACAAGTGTGCCAGGCAGCTACCTGGTCGAGTCTGCACACTTTCACCAAGCATTATCAGGTGCATACCTATGCTTCGGCGGATGCCAGCTTAGGTAGAAGAGTCCTGCAGGCGGCAGTGACACCCCCGTAGGGGAGGGCTGTTTTGCAGCTCTAACATAAGGTATTTCTTTACCCACCCAGGGACAGCTTTTGGACGTCCCAATCGTCTGGGTCTCCCAATAGAGCGCTGAAGAAGGGAATTTTGTTACTTACCGTAAATTCCTTTTCTTCTAGCTCTTATTGGGAGACCCAGCACCCGCCCTGTTGTCCTTCGGGATTTTTTTGTTGTTTGCGGGTACACATGTTGTTCATGTTGAACGGTTTTTCAGTTCTCCGACGTTATTCGGAGTTAATTTGTTTAGACCAGTTATTGGCTTCCTCCTTCTTGCTTTGGCACTAAAACTGGAGAACCCGTGATACCACGGGGGGGTATAGCCAGAAGGGGAGGGGCCTTGCACTTTTTAGTGTAGTGCTTTGTGTGGCCTCCGGAGGGCAGTAGCTATACCCCAATCGTCTGGGTCTCCCAATAAGAGCTAGAAGAAAAGGAATTTACGGTAAGTAACAAAATTCCCTTCTTTCTAAAGCTATCTCCCAGTCCTTTGCCGACTCCATGGGACAGCTGTCCCGGACTCTGCTGACCATGCATCAGCCCCCTTCTCAGGGCGCCTCTGCTGCTCCGACTCGCTCTGCAGAGCTCACAGAGGATTTTTTTATCTGTTCCCGGACCCCGTCCTCCTAAACGGAGACGCAGGGACTCTTCTCCTTCCTCGTCCCACGGCTCTGATTCACGAGCTGAATTACAGGGCGAGGAGGATGCCTTTACTGTGGGCTCGGATGCTACCTCTATGTACCCCATTGATCTATCTGAGGGTGATGCGGATGTTAGTGACTTGATTGCGTCCATTAATTCCGTACTGGACCTCAATCCACCAGTGTCAGAGGAACAAGCTTCTCTGGTAGAAAAACACCAGTTTACCTTGCCTAAGAGATCAAGGAGTGTGTTCTTTAACCACTCCAGTTTTCAGGCCACTGTGACCAAGCCCAGGGCCTGTCCTGACAAACGCATACCAAAGCATAGTTCTGATGACCGTTTTCCCTTTCCACCTGAGGTGGTCAAGGAGTGGGCTCATTCACCAAAGGTAGATCCTCCGGTGTCTAGAATCTCAGCCCGGACAGTTGTATCGGTGGCCGATGGCACCTCGCTTAAGGATCCCACTGACCGCCAGGTTGACCTTCTGGCCAAATCTGTATATGAGGCGGCAGGGGCCTCGTTCTCCCCGTCTTTTGCAGCAGTGTGGGCTCTTAAGGCAGTCTCTGCTTCTCTGGCGGAGATACATTCCCTCGCCAGGGACTCTATGCCCGAAATGGTTGCCTTAACTTCCCAGGCTTCGGCTTTTTCATCCTATGCCATGTCTGCCATTCTGGAGGCTTCTCACCGCACGGCGGTGGCTTCCGCTAATTCCCTCGCGATCCGCAGGATCTTGTGGCTTCGAGAGTGGAAAGCAGACGCTTCTTCCAAGAAGTACCTTGCTGGGCTCCCCTTTGCTGGGTCCCGGCTGTTCGGTGAACAACTGGATGAAATTATTAAGGAAGCTACTTGCGGGAAGAGTACTTCCTTGCCACAAACTAAAACCAGGAAACCTGTCCAGGGCAGGAACCAGTCGAGGTTTCGTTCCTCTAACTGGTCATCCTCTAAGCCCTCAGCCTCGTCCACTAACTCAGCCAAGGATCGAAAACCCAGCTGGCGCGCGAAGCCGCGTCCTCAGAAGAACGGAGGAGCCGCTGCCACTAAGGCAGCCTCCTCTTGACTATCTGGCCGCCAACAACGTCCTTGGTCGGTGGCAGGCTCTCCCACTTTGGCGACGTGTGGTTTCAACACGTCTCCGATCAGTGGGTGCGGGATATCATCTCCCACGGCTACAGGATAGAATTTTCTTCCAGCCCGCCAAACAGATTTTTTTCTGTCCGTTCCCCCCTGCTCCAAAGCCGCCGCCTTCTCTCAGGCCGTGGCATCCTTGCAGGCCAACGGAGTAATTGTTCGGTTCCCGCCCGGGAACGGTTCAGAGGTTTCTACTCAAACCTCTTCCTAGTCCCCAAGAAGGACGGTTCCTTCCGGCCCATCCTGGATCTCAAGCTTCTCAACAAGCATGTTCAGGTGCGGCACTTTCGCATGGAATCTCTGCGATCGGTCATTGCCTCAATGACCCAAGGAGATTTTCTAGCATCCATCGACATCAGAGATGCCTATCTGCATGTGCCAATTGCAGTTTCACACCAGCGTTGGCTACGTTTTGCAATCGGAGAGGAACATTTCCAATTCGTGGCTCTCCCCTTCGGGTTAGCCACGGCCCCTCGTGTATTCACCAAGGTCATGGCAGCAGTGGTTACGGTTCTGCACCTCCAGGGGTTGGCAGTGATTCCTTACCTGGACGACCTTCTAGTCAAGGCTTCATCCAGTGCAGACTGTCAGCGGAGTGTCTCTCTCACTCTCGCCACGCTTGTTCAATTCGGGTGGCTTGTCAATCTGCCCAAGTCCACTCTGACCCCGACCCAGAAACATACGTACCTAGGGATGCAATTCGAGACTCTGCCGGCACTTGTGAAGTTGCCCTTAGTCAAACAGCAGTCCCTTCATCTGGCGGTGCGTTCTCTATTGAAGCCCCGCCGTCATTCCATCAGGCACCTCATGCAGGTGCTGGGTCAGATGGTGGCGTCAATGGAAGCGGTTCCCTTTGCCCAGTTCCATCTGCGTCCTCTGCAGCTGGACATTCTCCGCTGTTGGGACAAGCGGACTTCCTCGTTGCACAGGCTAGTGGCTCTGTCGCCACAGACCAGGAGCTCTCTTCAGCGGTGGCTTCGGCCCCTCTCTCTATCTCAGGGACGCTCCTTCCTGTCTCCGTCCTGGGTGATCCTCACCGCGGACGCCAGTCTCTCCGGCTGGGGAGCAGTATTTCTCCACCACCGAGCACAGGGCACTTGGACTCCGTCCGAATCAGCCCTCTCGATCAATGTGCTGGAGATCAGAGCTGTGCTCCTAGCTCTCGTAGCCTTTCACCACCTGTTGGCGGGCAAGCACATTCGAGTCCAGTCGGACAACGCGACAGCGGTTGCCTACATCAATCACCAGGGCGGGACTCGCAGCCGCCTGGCGATGTTGGAGGTTCAACGCATCCTTCAGTGGACGGAGGACTCCAAGTCCACCATATCCGCAGTCCACATCCCAGGCGTAGAAAACTGGGAGGCAGATTCTCAGCCGTCAAACCGTGGACAGCGGCGAGTGGGCCCTGCATCCGGCAGTGTTCCGGTCAATCTGCCGCAAGTGGGGCACTCCGGAAGTGGATCTAATGGCATCCCGGCACAACAACAAGGTCCCGGTTTACGTGGCTCGCTCCCACGATCCTCAGGCCTTGGCAGCGGACGCGCTGCTTCAGGATTGGTCCCAGTTCCGTCTGGCCTACGTGTTTCCTCCTCTAGCTCTCTTGCCCAGAGTCCTGCGCAAGATCAGAATGGAGGGCCGTCGGGTCATAATCATTGCTCCAGACTGGCCCAGGCGAGCTTGGTACCCAGACCTGCTCCGTCTGTCCGGAGAGGTGCCGTGGCATCTCCCGGACCGCCCAGACCTTCTCTCTCAAGGTCCGTTCTTCCGCCAGAATTCTGCGGCTCTCAGATTGACGGCGTGGCTCTTGAGTCCTGGATCCTGACGGCTTCAGGCATTCCTTCCGAGGTCATCTCCACTATGACTCAGGCTCGGAAGTCTTCCTCAGCCAGGATTTACCACAGGACTTGGAGAATTTTCCTGTCCTGGTGTCGCTCTTCCGGCCATGCTCCTTGGCCGTTTTCCTTGCCGACCATCCTGTCCTTTCTACAGTCCGGTCTGCAGCTAGGACTATCCCTCAATTCCCTCAAGGGACAGGTCTCGGCTCTGTCAGTGTTGTTCCAGCGGCGTATCGCCCGACTGGCCCAGGTGTGCACCTTCATGCAGGGCGCATCTCGCATCATTCCTCCTTACCGGCAGCCTTTGGATCCCTGGGACCTTAATCTGGTTTTCACGGCCTTACAGAAACCCCCCTTTTGAGCCTCTTAGGGAGGTTTCTTTGTTTCGACTTTCACAGAAAGTGGTTTTTCTGGTGGCCATAACTTCTCTCAGGAGAGTCTCTGATTTGGCTGCACTCTCTTCGGAGTTACCCTTTTTGGTTTTTCACCAAGACAAGGTGGTTCTCCGTCCGACTCCGGACTTTCTCCCTAAGGTGGTGTCTCCTTTCCACCTTAACCAGGACATTTCATTGCCTTCCCTTTGTCCGGCCCCTATGCATCGCTTTGAGAAAGCGTTGCATACTTTAGATCTGGTGCGGGCGCTCCGGATCTATGTGTCACGCACCGCCGCTCTCAGGCGGTGCACCTCTCTTTTTGTGCTAACCACAGGTCAGCGCAAGGGTCTCTCGGCTTCTAAACCGACTCTGGCTCGTTGGATTAGGTCGGCCATATCCGATGCCTACCAATGTTCTCAGGTGCCTCCCCCGCCGGGGATCAAGGCACACTCGACCAGAGCTGTCGGTGCCTCTTGGGCTTTCAGGCACCAGGCTACGGCTCAGCAGGTCTGTCAGGCTGCCACTTGGTCTAGTCTGCACACCTTTTCGAAGCACTACCAAGTGCATGCTCATGCTTCGGCAGATGCGAACTTGGGCAGACGCATCCTTCAGGCGGCTGTCGCCCATTTGTGAAGTTAGGTTTTGCCTACTTCTCAGTTTATTTCCCACCCATGGACTGCTTTGAGACGTCCCATGGTCTGGGTCTCCCATAAGGAACGATAAAGAAAAAGAGAATTTTGTTTTACTTACCGTAAATTCTTTTTCTTATAGTTCCGACATGGGAGACCCAGCACCCTCCCTGTTACCTGTTGGCAGTTCTTGTTCCATGTGTTTTCACCGGCTGTTGTTGTAGACAGAGGTTCCGGTTATTCCGGGTTTTACTCTATCTCTACTTATGGGTGGATGTCCTCCTTCAGCTTTTGCACTGAACTGGTTACATTTGTCATCCAGGGGGTGTATATGCTCGGAGGGAGGAGCTACACATTTAGTGTAGTACTTTGTGTGTCCTCCGGAGGCAGAAGCTATACACCCATGGTCTGGGTCTCCCATGTCGGAACTATAAGAAAAAGAATTTTACGGTAAGTAAACAAAATTCTCTTTTTTTCGGGTGTGTGTTTTTACTGCAATTTACAGATTAATCATGGAAGGTGTCTCATAGACGCCTGACATGATTAATCTAGGACTTATTGGCAGCTATGGGCTGCCAATAACTCCTTATTACCCCGATTTGCCAACGCACCAGGGCAAATCGGGAAGAGCCGGGTACAGTCCCAGAACTGTCGCATCTAATGTATGCGGCAATTCTGGGCGGCTGCTGACTGATATTGTTAGGCTGGGGGGCTTCCCATAACGTGGAGCTCCCCATCCTGAGAATACCAGCCTTCAGCCGTATGGCTTTATCTGGCTGGTTTTAAAATTGGGGGGACCGCACGCCGTTTTTTTTTTTTTAATTATTTAATTATTTATTTCACTGCACAGTATAGACACGCCAACTGGCTGCTGTGATTGGGTGCAGTGTGACACCTGTCACTCAGCGTGGGGGCGTGTCTCACTGTAACCAATCATAGGCGCCGGTGGGCGGGGAAAGCAGGGAATACGAGATTTTGTTTAAATGGGCGGCCGGCTTTTTCAAAACAGTAAAAGCCGCCGGAGCAGTGTGAATGCCGTGCAACGCCGGGGATCGGTGAGTATGAGAGAGGGCTGCTCAATTCACTTACTCAGGAGTTTAGCGGTCACCGGTGAGTCCTTCACAGGTGACCGCTAATCAGGACGCGACACAGACAGAGCCGCAGCATGACAATGAAGTCGGGTGACGTTCACCCGAGTTCATTCTGACAGTGCGGCTCTGTCTGTCTGCTGTCATCTGCCATTCAGCTCTGCTACATGGCTGTCTGTGGCTGCTGTTAGCGGCCATGTAGCAGAGCTGAATGGAAGATGACATAGTAAAAACACATCCCTGCACATTACACACGCTTGGCAAGTCAATAAATAAAAAAAAGGGTGCCCAATGCATACGTCACGGAACACATGATCTAAAGAATCGCACACAAAATTGATCAATTTAACATAGACTACTAACGCACGTGTGACAGCAAATGAACGACCTACGTGCAATCTCATTCAATCGCATATGCGACCTGGGCGTGTCACATCGCATACGAGATCGCACACCTAATTGTAAGGTGTAAAGCTGGCTTTAGAGGCTCAAAGGGGGGTTTCTGCAAAACCGTGAGAACTAAATTAAGGTCCCAGGGATCCAAGGGCCACCGGTAAGGTGGAATGATGTGAGATGCGTCTTGCATGAAGGTGCGGACCTGAGCCAGCCGAGCGAGACGCCGCTGGAACAGAACTGACAGAGCTGAGACTTGTCCCTTGAGAGAGCTGAGGGACAGTCCTAGATGCAGACCGGACTGTAGAAAAGACAGAAGGGTCGGCAAGGAGAATGGTCAGTAGAGCGACACCAGGACAGGAAAATTTTCCAAGTCCTGTGATAGATCTTAGCGGAGGAAGACTTACGGGCCCGAGTCATAGTGGAGATGACTTCAGGAGGGATACCAGAAGCCGTCAAGATCCAGGACTCAAGAGCCACGCCATCAATTTGAGAGCCGCAGAATTCAGGCGGAAAAACGGACCTTGTGAGAGTAGGTCTGGACGGTCCGGGAGATGCCATGGCATCTCTACGCACAGATGGAGCAGGTCTGGATACCAAGCTCGCCTGGGCCAGTCCGGTGCAATGAGGATGACTCGACAGCCCTCCATTCTGATCTTGCGCAGAACTCTGGGCAAGAGAGCTAGAGGGGGAAACACGTAGGACAGACGAAACTGGGACCAGTCTTGAACCAGTGCATCCGCGGCGAATGCCTGAGGGTCGTGGGAGCGAGCCACGTAAACGGGAACCTTGTTGTTGTGACGGGATGCCATTAGGTCCACGTCCGGAGTGCCCCATTTGCGACAGATTGACTGAAACACTGCCGGGTGCAGGGACCACTCGCCACGGTTTGACGGCTGAGATAATCTGCCTCCCAGTTTTCCACGCCTGGGATGTGGACTGCGGAGATGGTGGACTTGGAGTCCTCCGCCCAATGAAGGATGCGTTGTACTTCCAACACTGCCAGGCGGCTGCGTGTCCCGCCTTGGTGATTGATGTAGGCAACCGCTGTCGCGTTGTCTGACTGGACTCGAATGTGCCTGCCCGCCAACAGGTGGTGCTAGGAGAGCTAGAAGCACGGCTCTGGTTTCCAGCACATTGATTGAAAGGGCTGACTCGGATGGAGTCCAAGTGCCCTGCGCTCTGTGGTGGAGATATACCGCTCCCCAGCCGGATAGACTGGCATCCGTGGTGAGCATCACCCAGGACGGGGCCAGGAAGGAGCGCCCCTGGGACAGAGAGAGGGGCCGAAGCCACCACTGAAGAGAGCTCCTGGTTTGTGGCGACAGAGCCACCAACCTGTGTAAGGAGGAAGGCCGCTTGTCCCAACAGCGGAGAATGTCCCGCTGCAGGGGGCGCATATGGAACTGGGCAAAGGGAACAGCCTCCATGGACGCCACCATTTGACCCAGCACCTGCATCAGACGCCTGAGGGTATAACGGCGGGGCCTCAGCAGAGAGCCCACCGCTAGCTGGAGGGACTGCTGTTTGACTAAGGGCAACTTCACAAGTGCCGTCAAGGTCTCGAACTGCATCCCTAGGTACGTGAGACTCTGGGTCGGAGTCAGAGTGGATTTGGGCAGATTGACCAGCCACCCGAATTGAGCTAGAGTGGAGAGAGTGAGCGAGACACTCCGCTGACAGTCTGCGCTGGATGAAGCCTTGACTAGAAGGTCGTCCAGGTAAGGAATCACTGACAACCCCTGGAGGTGCAGAACTGCAATCACTGCTGCCATGACCTTGGTGAATACCCGAGGGGCCGTGGCCAACCCGAAGGGGAGAGCCACGAATTGGAAGTGATCTTCTCCTACTGCAAAACGTAGCCAACGCTGGTGTGACGCTGCAATTGGCACATGCAGATAGGCATCTCTGATGTCGATGGATGCCAGGAAATCCCCTTGGGACATAGAGGCAATGACCGATCGCGAAAGCGCCGCACCTGAACATGCTTGTTGAGAAGCTTCAGATCCAGGATGGGCCAGAAGGTACCGTCCTTTTTGGGAACTAGGAAGAGATTTGAGTAGAAACCTCTGAACCGTTCCCGGGCGGGAACCGGTACAATTACTCAATTTGCCTGTAAGGCTGCCACGGCCTGTGAGAAGGCGGCGGCCTTGGAGCAGGGGGGAGATGAGAGAAAAAAATCTGTTTGGCGGACTGGAAGAGAATTCTATCCTGTAGCCGTGGGAGAGGATATCTCTTACCCACTGATCGGAGACGTGTTGAAACCAAGCGTCGCCAAAGTGGGAGAGCCTGCCACCGACTAAGGACGTTGCTGGAGCGGGCAGATAGTCACGAGGAGGCTGCCTTAGTGGCAGCAGCTCCTGCGGTCTTCTGTGGACGCGCTTTTGTGCGCCAGTTGGATTTCTGGTCCTTGGCTGAGTTAGCGGACGAGGCCAAGGGCTTAGAGGACGACCAGTTGGAGGAACGAAAAGAGCGAAACCTCGACTTATTCCTACCCTGGACAGGTTTCCTGGCTTTAGTTTGAGGCATGGAAGTACTCTTCCCGCCAGTAGCTTCCTTAATAATTTCATCCAGCTGTTCACCGAACAGCCGGGACCCAGCAAAAGGGAGCCCAGCAAGGTGGTACTTTGAAGAAGCATCTGCCTTCCACTCTCGAAGCCACAAGATTCTGCGGATAGCGAGGGAATTAGCCGAAGCCACCGCAGTGCGGTGAGAAGCCTCCAGCATGGCAGACATGGCATAGGATAAAAAGGCCGAAGCTTGGGAAGTTAAGGCATCCATTTCGGGCATAGATTCCCTGGTGAGGGAATGCATCTCCTCTAGAGAAGCAGAGATGGCCTTGAGAGCCCACACTGCTGCAAAAGTCGGAGAAAACGCGGCCCCCGCCGCTTCATACACGGATTTGGCCAGAAGGTCAATCTGGCGGTCAGTGGAATCCTTAAGGGAAGTGCCATCAGCCACCGACACAACGGTCCGGGCTGTGAGCCTAGACACCGGAGGGTCTACCTTTGGGGACTGAGCCCATTCCTTGACCACCTCAGGTGGAAAGGGAAAACGGTCATCAGAACCACGCTTTGGGAAGCGCTTGTCAGGACAGGCCCTGGGCTTGGTCACAGCGGCCTGAAAACTGGAGTGGTTAAAGAACACACTCTTTGCTCTCTTAGGCAAGGTAAACTGGTGCTTTTCTGCCAGAGAGGGTTGCTCCTCATACTGGTGGATTGAGATCCAGTACAGAATTAATAGAAGCAATCAAGTCCCTAAGATCTGAGTCCCTTTCGGACAGATCAATGGGGCACATGGAGTTAGCCTCCGAGCCCCCTGTAAAGGCATCCTCCTCATCCAGCGAGTCAGCTCTGGAATCAGAGCCACGGGAGGACGAGGGAGAGGGAACCCTGCGTCTCTTCTTAGGAGGACGGGGTCTGGGCCCTGATGATGAATCCTCTGTGAGCTCCGGTCCTGAGAGCCCTAGCAGCAGAGGCACCCTGTGAGGGGGGCTGATGCATATTCAGCAAAGTCCTGGACAGAAGTCCCATGGACTCAGCAAAAGACTGGGAGACCTAGAAAAGGATTCTACCCAAGCCGGGGGTTCAGCCGCAGGAGCAGCCTGAGAAACCACTGGGGGTGAGACTCCAGGTTGTGGCACCGCCAAGTTAGAGCAGGCATCACAATGTGGGAAGGTGCTCGGTTCAGGCAGCAGGAGCTTACATGCAGCGCATACAGCATAAAGCTTTGGGGCCTTGCTCCTCGTGTTAGACATGCTGCTGGAGTGGGGGCTCTGCCAGAGAATGAACCCCAGAGAGTATATACAAGGGTCCACAACCGGAGACCGGTTGTGGCTTACCAGACCGCTGGAGCGGTGTTGTGTGCCCTCCAGATCCTGAAGCCCGGACCCCCAAGCACAACACCTCAGCAGAGATGCTGCAGACCAGCGCTGCAATGACTGATCGCAGAGAGAACGCTGAGAAAATGGCCGCCGGAGCGAAGAGAGGGGGCGGGACTTGCTTGAGGAGCGGGATCTGAAGGGCCATAGAGACCTACAGGGGAGGGGAGACACACTGCAGTGGGGAGTGTCCCTCCCATGTACAGAACGGCCGCCGGGAGGAGCCGAGCCTGTCCCTCTGCATGAGTGACATGCGAGGGCAGTGAAACAGAAACTAGGCCTCCGGCGAAGCCAGGGCCTAAATTTGAGCGGCGCGGCCGACGCGCAGGCACAACCGGCGCGGTTCTCAGGCGACAGCGAGAGAACCTGCCGGAAATGTCAGTAAACACAATAAGCACACTCTCCCCCAACAATAAAGTACAGGGACCCCAAAATCTAAATGTCTCAGGTACTTAGCTGCTGAGACGCAGGGCCAAGTCCCTGGGGATGAGTGCTCCGGTCCAGCAGGGTCCTGAAGGGCTGCGGATGGAGACCAGTGTCCTGCCAAGCATGGAGACCGTGCTGGCTCCCACTTCAAGCCAGAGCCCAGGAGGGATGGTGAAGGAGCACGGCATGTAAAGGCTCCAGCCTAGGAATCAACCTTACAACACCGCCAACACAGTGGGGTGAAAAGGGACATGCCGGGGGTCCAGACGTGGACCCCACTCTTCAATCTCGTTCCAAAGGGAAAAAAAAAAATCATATGAGAATGCATGTGTGGATGTATGCCTTCTGAACACAAAGCGATAAACTGGCCGGGTCTGCTCACCAGGGGGTGTATAAGCTCAGGGGGAGGAGCTACACTTTTAAGTGTAGTACTTTGTGTGTCCTCCGGAGGTAGAAGCTAAACACCCATGGTCTGGGTCTCCCAAAGGAACGATAAAGAAAGTAGGGAATAGCCATTTTTTTTTTTTTTTTTTTTTTAGGGAATCTCCTCTCTCACCATGTTTGCTACCCCATCTGAGGCAGAGACCCTGATTCCAGAGATGTCACTTACTGAGCTGTTTGATGTCATTTTCATCAAATCAATGTTTTCTCTGCTGCAGATCTAGCAGTTATACAGAGCTCATGAATATTCTGGACTACCTTTCAGCACGCCAAGTAGTCCTCTAATGATAATCTACTGCTGATTAAACAGTAGGTTTTATCAAAACTGCACAAAGCAGTCCAGTAAGTGACGCATCACTGGAGTCAGGATCTCTGTCCCTACATTATGCTGATCTCAGATTAGGTGGCAAAAACCTGGTGACAGATTCCCTTTAAGTATTTGGTTATTTGCATGTTCAATAGTACTGTCGTATTGTTTTCTTTTGGATTCTGTCAAGTGCTTTATCTTGTATCAACTATTTTTTATTTTGTTGCAGGTGAATATTTTCGGTCAGAGGAAAATGCAGATCAGTCCCAGGAAAACTTGAGCTCCTCATCTCTTCGGAGAAAACTGTTCTTAGATGGACAGTGCAATGGCTCAGTGTGCTCGTCGCCGAGCTCTCCTCCAGCAGGGTCATATGAAGCCCCTCCAGCCTCTCTGGGGGTTCTCTGCTCAATCGATCTCTCTCCTGTCCGGTGCAGAAGTCCCATGCAGACCCCCAGTTCGGTAATGGTCTTATAACAAATCTGAAATTGATTAGTTTTCTCACTTTAATATCAGTCACTGTCAGTAGGCTCCTTGTTACATCTTTTTTAGATGAGCAGGACCTGGCCTGTGATGGTAAGGGCCTGTGCACATGGTGTAGTTTTTGTCGCATTTTCTCTCTGTGCAGATTTATAACAATACCAGCAAAGTGAATGCTTATTTGGGAAAAAGCTTTCAAGAGGTGCCACAAAATGACACGTTAGCGGTTTAACATCTGCCCTGGTCAGGAGGGTGGGAAGAGGCTAATGGCAGAAAGGGATACTTGTAGAGGCAGTGCTTGAGTGAAGATTACAGCCTTGGTCCTTTTCATTGTGGTTTAGTGGTGATCTATGGCTCTAACTGGGCACAGCTTTATCATACTGGGAATTAGTTGAACATAAAGTTTTATACTTTGAACTGGTTTACGACGAGTGCTTAATTTTCTCTGCCTTTATCTACTTCTTAGGGTCAGTTTTCTTCAAGCCCGATCCAGGGTGGCAGAAGAGCATACAGCTTGGGGAGTATAGAAAGTCCTACGTTTTTTGAAAAATCTCCTATGAGAGAGATGTCACCAGCGTTTTCCCCCATATCCTCTGTAGTGGGAAAAGCCCCAATGGCAGGTGAGCTCAGTGTATTGTACTGGAATTTGTGGACTATTCTCTGCAATAGATGTCCGGCTTATAAGATATTTAATAATTATGATTGTTATTGTCTCTGCTCAATGTACTTTTTTATAAATGCCTCAATGTGCTATATAATAATGAAAAGTGCAGAATTTGATCATGATCATGTAGTCTTAGTTTCAATGGAGAAGTGCTCCAGCATGTGCACAACGGCTCCATCCAGTAATCAGACATTTATCACTTATCCTGTGGATTTGTAAAGAAGGTCTAATATGATAAAATGTAAGGATTTGGGGGTAGAAATGTTACCAGGAATTCTTAGCACATGTCCATGTACAATGTGACTAAGCTGTCATACATGGAGGTAGATTTTCAAGCTGCAGGTTGGGTGAAGAAATTTCTGCCTTTTAAAAATGTGTTCTGTGTATGTGAATGGGGTTTCTGGAGCTCGTATAGGGGCTTCTAAGACCCTAATTAGTTGAGTGGAACTTTTTTTTGCATTAAATTGGCTACATTTGAGTAAATTCAGTAACATCCACAGCATAATGTTGCTACGGTAATGCAAAGGGGATTTTCCACAAGCAAATCCACAGCAGGAAATCTTGTGCGTTTACTTCCTAAGCCTATGCATATATGGTGACTTGTAGATGGCGGTACAGCTGCCGAATTACTCCTGACCAAGTAGATTCAGGAAACTGTTGGTGGTTATTATCACTAAAGCAGCGGTTTTGCCATAATTCTCGCCCCGCCAGTGTGTTAAGCGGGCTTTACACACTGCGATCTCGCTAGCAAGATCGCAAACGATCGTACCCACCCCCGTCTGTTGTGCGTCACGGGCAAATCGCTGCCCGTCGTGCACAACCTCGCTTACCCCCGTCACACGGACTTAACTGTCCTGCGACGTTGCTCTGGCCGGCGATCCGCTTCCTTTCTAAGGGGGCGGGTCGTGCGGCTTGACAGCGACGTCACACGGCAGCTGTCCAATAGAAGCGGAGGGGCGGAGATGACCGGGACGTAACATCCCGCCCACCTCCTTCCTTCCGCATAGCCGGTGGACGCAGGTAAGGAGATATTCCTTGCTCCTGTGGTGTCACACACAGCGATGTGTGCGGCTGCAGGAACGACGAACAACATCGTCAAAAAAACTGCAAATGCATGTGACCGGATCCTTGACAAATGCATTTTCAATGGAATCGCGGTAAGATGCGCTTGCATGCGACATATACCGGATCCGTTGATTTGCTGGGTTTTTTTTTTTACCTTGTTTCAAAAACTTGTAGCGTTTTTGAGCTGCGTCCAAATACTGCATGTCACTGGATCCTGACTGTAATGCATGTGAACGGTGGTTAAGCTGCTTTCACGCTACGTTTTTTTTTTTAACATGCGTCATAAACATTTTTCTTCAGCGCTCTATTGGGAGACCCAGACGATTGGGGTATAGCTACTGCCCTCTGGAGGCCACACAAAGCACTACATTAAAAGTGCAAGGCCCCTCCCCCTCTGGCTATACCCCCCCGTGGTATCACGGGTTCTCCAGTTTTAGCTTTGTGTGCGAAGGAGGTCAGACATTCCATGCATAGCTCCACAGATTTTAGTCAGCAGTAGCTGCTGACTGTTTCGGATGGAAGAAAAGAGGACACATATAGTGTCCCCAGCATGCTCCCTTCTCAACCCTGGATGGTGTTGTAAGGTTGAGGTACCTATTGCTGGTACAGGGCTGGAGCCTGACATGCTGTTTTCCTTCCACATCCCCTTGTAGGGCTCTGTGGAAGTGGGATCCTGCCGGCCTCTCAGCTCTGATGCCGGGCTCCATCCACAGACCCATTAGAACCTGATGGAGACGGAGCAGGAGTACGATCAGGGACAGGGCCCTGCATCTTACAGGTACTCTGTGTCCCCGGCAGGCACAGACACACTCCGGGCTGGCTGGGTGTTATAGTGCGCCGGGGACCGCAACGTGGAGTTGGTGTCCCTACAGATTACTGGGGGATTGTTTGTGTTTGGGAACGCAGCGCCGACCCCCTCTGGACCGGGCGGCGCTGCTGTGACTTGTGGTGCGCCGGGGATCCGCCGTCCGCGCTTTTACGGCGGCGGCGGTTATAACTTTAGTCCCCGGCTTTTTGGGCCTAGGACGCCGGCAGCTCCGTTTCGTTCCCGCCCCCACCCTGTCATTCAGGGTAGGGGAGAGACGCTGTTCGCAAGCAGCGACGAGGGCTGGAGCCTGATTTACATGCTCCAGCCCTCACACTATGCACAGAGGGAAGCAGGCTTCCCGCTCTTGGCCAGGAACGCCCAGGGCCCGCCCCCCTTCCTCTCTCGAGACGCCGGCAGCCATTACATGCATGCCTGGCTGGAGGAAGGACGCAAGGCTCTGGGAGACCTGGACTAGGGGCTATCTGGCGACCACACACCCGCTTTTTAAGCGGGCGGTAAGCGATTTTTCTGTGCTGGTCCCTCTAGTGCCTCACTGTGTATCAGTGTACTGGATACAGTTATATAGATATTGTATTTCTTGCACTGTGAGGTGCGCTTCTGGCTGCATATCCCAGATCGCTCTGTGGAAGCAGCAACATGTCATCCTCAAAACGCAAGGCGGCCAAGGCAAAAAGGGCTGTGTATACTGCGTGTGCTGCATGTGGGGCTAATCTACCAGCAGGCTCTGATGACCCCCATTGTGTGCAATGCTCCGACCCGGTGCTGCTTCGCCAGCCGGAGTCAGGAGAGGTGGCGACCCAGGCTGAGACGCTTGTAAGTTCTGCCCCGGTGACAGGGACGGACTTTGCAGTTTTTGCAGATAATATGTCTGTATCTATGGCAAAAATCCTTGAGACCTTGCAATCTATGCATGGGGCTCAGTCTCTGGGCACGGCGAGGCCTCCGTCCTCAGGTCCCCCTTACTTGGAATGTATCCAGCCCACAGGGGGGTCCCCGGCTTCACAGGCCGAGGATTATGACTCAGATGATGGCCCCAGCCACCCTAAGCGAGCTCGCTGGGAAAGACCCTCGACGTCTTCACACTGCTCAGGGTCTCAGCGCAATCAGTCTCCCTGTGATGTGTCTGATGAGAGTGATCAGGAATCCACTCCTGGAACCCCTCTCAACCTGGATACCCCGGATGGGGATGCCATGGTAGACGACCTTATCTCAGCCATCAATAGGCTGTTGGATATTTCTCCCCCAGCCCCTTCAGCAGAAGAGGCGGCTGCGGAGCAGGAAAAGTTTCGTTTCCTTTATCCCAAGCGTAAATTGAGTGCTTTGTTAGATCACTCTGACTTCAGAGAATCAATCCAGAAGCACGACGCTCACCCAGAAAGGCGTTTCTCTAAACGATCTAAAGATACGCGTTTCCCTTTCCCCCCTGAGGTGGTCAAGCGCTGGACACAGTGTCCAAAGGTAGACCCCCCGATTTCCAAACTTGCAGCTAGATCCATAGTTGCAGTGGAGGATGGCGCTTCACTTAAAGATGCCAATGACAGACAGATGGACCTTTGGTTAAAATCTGTCTATGAAGCTATAGGCGCGTCGTTTGCTCCGGCATTCGCAGCCGTATGGGCACTCCAGGCTATTTCAGCTGGCTTAGCAAAAGTGGATGCTATCATGCATCCAGCAGTGCCGCAAGTGGCGCACCTTACCACGCAGATGTCGGCGTTTGCGTCTTACGCTATCAATGCGGTCCTAGAATCTACCAGTCGCACCTCAATGGCGTCCGCCAATTCGGTAGTTTTGCGCAGAGCCTTGTGGTTAAAGGACTGGAAAGCAGATGCTGGTTCCAAAAAATGTTTAACCAGTTTGCCTTTGTCTAGAGAGAGACTGTTTGGCGAGCCATTGGCTGACATCATTAAACAGTCCAAGGGTAAAGACTCCTCTTTACCACAACCCAGAACACCCAAACCTCAGCAGAAAAAGTGGCAGCAGAGGTTTCAGTCCTTTCGAGGTTCGGGCAAGACACCATTTACCTCGTCCAAAGGGACTCAGAGGACGCAAAGAAACTCAGATTCGTGGCGGACTCACACACGCCCCAAGAAAGCAAATGGAGGTACCGCTTCCAAAGCGGCTACCTCATGACTTCCAGCCCCCTCCCTCCGCATCGCCGGTCGGGGGCAGGCTCTCCCGCTTTTCCGGCATTTGGATGTCACAGGTCAAAGACCGGTGGGTGACGGACATTTTGTCTCGCGGGTACAGAATCGAGTTCAATTCTCGTCCTCCAGCTCGGTTCTTCAGAACCTCCCCACGGCCAGACCGAGCAGATGCTCTGCTGCAGGCGGTGGATTCCCTAAAAGCGGAAGGAGTGGTTATCCCAGTCCCTCCTCAGGAACAAGGGCAAGGGTTTTACTCCAATCTCTTTGTGGTTCCAAAAAAGGACGGCTCGTTCCGTCCTGTTCTGGACCTAAAACGGCTCAACAAACATGTGCACGCCAGGAGGTTCCGGATGGAAACCCTCCGCTCTGTCATTGCCTCAATGTCCAGAGGAGACTGCCTTGCCTCAATAGACATCAAGGATGCTTATCTCCACGTGCCAATTGCTACAGAACATCAACGTTTTCTACGTTTTGTGATAGGAGACGACCATTTTCAGTTCGTAGCTCTTCCATTTGGTCTGGCGACAGCCCCACGGGTCTTCACCAAGGTCATGGCGGCGGTGGTAGCAGTCTTGCACTCTCAGGGTCACTCGGTGATTCCTTACCTAGACGACTTATTGGTCAAAGCTCCCTCTCAGGAGGCATGCCAACTCAGCCTGAAGGCTACGCTGGAGACTCTACAGTCTTTCGGATGGATCATCAACTTTCCAAAGTCGATCCTATCACCGACTCAGTCACTAACGTATCTTGGCATGGAGTTTCATACTCTAGCAGCGATAGTGAAGCTTCCGCTGGACAAGCAGCGGTCACTACAGACAGGGGTGCAATCTCTCCTGCAGGGCCAGTTGCATCCCTTGCGGCGCCTCATGCATTTCCTAGGGAAGATGGTGGCAGCCATGGAAGCAGTTCCCTTTGCGCAGTTTCATCTGCGCCCACTTCAATGGGACATTCTCCGCCAATGGGACGGGAAGTCAACGTCCCTGGACAGGAAAGTCTCGCTTTCCCAGACGGCCAAAGACTCTCTACAATGGTGGCTCCTTCCCACATCATTGTCTCAGGGAAGATCCTTCCTGCCCCCATCCTGGGCAGTAGTCACGACAGATGCGAGTCTGTCAGGGTGGGGAGCAGTATTTCTCCACCACAGGGCTCAGGGGACGTGGACTCCGCAGGAGTCCACCCTTCAGATCAATGTTCTGGAAATCAGAGCAGTGTATCTTGCTCTACTGGCCTTCCAACAGTGGCTGGAAGGAAAGCAGATCCGAATCCAATCGGACAACTCCACAGCGGTGGCATACATCAACCACCAAGGAGGGACGCGCAGTCGGCAAGCCTTCCAAGAAGTCCGGCGCATTCTAATGTGGGTGGAGGACAGAGCATCCACCATATCCGCGGTTCACATCCCAGGCGTAGAAAACTGGGAAGCAGACTTCCTCAGTCGCCAGGGCATGGACGCAGGGGAATGGTCCCTTCACCCGGACGTGTTTCAGGAAATCTGTCGCCGCTGGGGAGTGCCGGACGTCGACCTAATGGCATCCCGGCACAACAACAAGGTCCCGGCATTCATGGCGAGGTCGCGCGATCAAAGAGCTCTGGCGGCAGACGCCTTGGTTCAAGATTGGTCGCAGTTTCAGCTCCCATACGTGTTTCCGCCTCTGGCGCTCTTGCCCAGAGTGCTACGCAAGATCAGATCCGAGTGCAGCCGCGTCATACTCGTCGCTCCAGACTGGCCGAGGAGGTCGTGGTATCCGGATCTGTGGCATCTCACGATCGGTCGACCGTGGTCACTGCCAGACCGACCAGACTTACTGTCCCAAGGGCCGTTTTTCCATCAGAACTCTGCGGCCCTGAACCTGACTGTGTGGCCATTGAGTCCTGGATCCTAGCATCTGCTGGATTATCTCAGGGAGTCATTGCCACAATGAGACAAGCTAGAAAGTCGAATTCGGCTAAGATCTACCACAGAACGTGGAAGATTTTCTTGTCCTGGTGCTCTGCTCAGGGAGTGTCTCCCTGGCCATTTGCATTGCCCAAGTTTCTTTCCTTCCTGCAATCGGGGTTAGAAAAGGGCTTGTCGCTCAGTTCCCTTAAAGGGCAAGTTTCGGCACTATCCGTGTTTTTTCAGAAGCGTCTAGCACGTCTTCCTAAGGTGCGCACGTTCCTGCAGGGGGTCTGTCATATTGTGCCCCCGTACAAGCGACCGTTAGATCCATGGGATCTGAACAGGGTACTAGTTGCTCTCCAGAAGCCGCCCTTCGAGCCTCTGAAGGAAGTTTCCTTTTCTCGGCTGTCGCAGAAAGTGGCGTTTCTTGTTGCAATCACATCGCTTCGGCGAGTGTCTGAGCTGGCAGCTCTGTCATCTAAGGCTCCCTTCCTGGTGTTCCACCAGGACAAGGTTGTGCTGCGCCCCATTCCGGAGTTTCTCCCTAAGGTCGTATCCTCTTTTCATCTTAATCAGGATATTTCCTTGCCTTCTTTTTGCCCTCATCCGGTTCACCGGTATGAAAAGGCCTTACGTTTGCTAGATCTGGTGAGAGCACTCAGAATCTACATTTCCCGCACGGCGCCCATACGCCGTGCCGATGCACTTTTCGTCCTTGTCGCTGGTCCGCGCAAGGGGTTGCAGGCTTCTAAAGCCACCCTGGCTCGATGGATCAAAGAACCAATTCTAGAGGCCTACCGTTCTGCGGGGCTTCCGGTTCCTTCGGGGCTAAAAGCCCACTCCACCAGAGCCGTGGGTGCGTCCTGGGCATTTCGTCACCAGGCTTCGGCTCAACAGGTGTGCCAGGCAGCTACCTGGTCCAGTCTGCACACTTTCACCAAGCATTATCAGGTGCATACCTATGCTTCGGCGGATGCCAGCTTAGGTAGAAGAGTCCTGCAGGCGGCAGTGACACCCCCGTAGGGGAGGGCTGTTTTGCAGCTCTAACATGAGGTATTTATTTACCCACCCAGGGACAGCTTTTGGACGTCCCAATCGTCTGGGTCTCCCAATAGAGCGCTGAAGAAGAAGGGAATTTTGTTACTTACCGTAAATTCCTTTTCTTCTAGCTCTTATTGGGAGACCCAGCACCCGCCCTGTTGTCCTTCGGGATGTTTTTTTGTTGTTTGCGGGTACACATGTTGTTCATGTTGAACGGTTTTTCAGTTCTCCGATGTTATTCGGAGTTAATTTGTTTAAACCAGTTATTGGCTTCCTCCTTCTTGCTTTGGCACTAAAACTGGAGAACCCGTGATACCACGGGGGGGTATAGCCAGAGGGGGAGGGGCCTTGCACTTTTAATGTAGTGCTTTGTGTGGCCTCCAGAGGGCAGTAGCTATACCCCAATCGTCTGGGTCTCCCAATAAGAGCTAGAAGAAAAGGAATTTACGGTAAGTAACAAAATTCCCTTCTTTTGCTGTAAAAGTGGATCCTGTTTTTACAAAGAGAAAAACGCATGCAAATGTATGTTATTTTGCAGGATCCTGCCACTTGAAGTTTATGGGCGGGCATTGAAGTCATGTGATCAGGAGTGAGGGTAACTGAACGTGATAGACTGGGAGCCGGCATCTGACAGCTGCAAACGCTAGTAATCAAGGTAAGCATCGGGTAACCAAACGAAGTACTTTGCTTGGATACCCGATATTTACCTTGGTTACGAGCGTCCGTAGCTGCTAGGAGCCGGGCTCCCTGCACACGTGACAAAGGGAAACATCGGGTAACTAAGCGAAGCGCATTGCTTGGTTACCCGATATTTACCTTGGTTACGAGCGTCCACCTCTCTCAGGAGGGGGAGAGAGACTGATCACGCCAGGCTGGTTTCTGGGCATGCTGAGTAGAGCAAGCAGGATCCTGTCTATAAGCATGCCAGCGTTCACATGCGTTTTGCGTCCAGTATAGTCAGGATCCAGTGAAAAACAGTATTTGGACGCACCTCAAAAACGCTAAAAGTAGCGTTTTTGAAAAAAGTTAAACTGCAAGTCGCTGGATCCTCACTATAACGCACGCAGACGCATGTGAACGCATGTTGACGCGAGTCCATTGCAAATGCATTGAAATGAAAACGCATTTGCACGGATCCGTTTTTGCGATAAAAAAAAAAATGTTCATGACGCATGTTAAAAAAACGTAGTGTGTAAGCAGCCTAAACTGATAAAAAGGATCCTGTTTGCTCTACTGAGCATGCCCAGAAAGCAGCCTGGCGTGATATTCTCTCCCACTCTCTCTGAAAGGATCCTGTGAAATAACACTTGCGCTTGCATACATTCATCACCAAATCAACAGGATCCAGTCATATGCGTCAAAAATACGCTGATGTGAAAGATCAAAGTTTGGAAACCCTGAGGCGCTAGAGGAAGTGAAATAAGATCAAATACGTGCACAGCAATGCCGTCTTGACACTTTATTGTATTATGTTCATTTTATGAGCTGCTTTTTTGTTTTTTTTGTTTCCCCCACCCCTTTTTAAAGTGGATTTTAGGTGGAATCCACCTGGGAGAAAAAAAGCTGTAGTGTGCACATAGCCTAAAGAAAATACCCAAAGTCCGAAAGGGATTTTATTTCCACCGAATCTGAAATTAGTAACCTGCTTCCATGTCCTCCATATTCATAAGCTCTGTATAGTCCCTCCCCCACTGTCTGGCAGCTTTCTGCCCATGCACAGTTAACACAGAAAGCTGCCAATTGGTGGAGGGGGCAAGGCCATGCAGGGTTCATGAATATGGAGGACTACATGTAAGCAAGGAACAGGGATTTCTTTATCGTTCCTTTGGGAGACCAGACCATGGGTGTTTAGCTTCTGCCTCCGGAGGACACACAAAGTACTACACTTAAAAGTGTAGCTCCTTCCTCTGAGCTTATACACCCCCTGGTAGCCAGTCCTAGCCAGTTTATTGCTTTGTGTCAGGAGGCATACATCCACACATGCATTCTCATCTGATTTGTTTGACTTTTGGAAAGAGTTTGAAGAAAAGCGGGTCCATGTCTGGACTCCCGGCATGTCCCTTCTCACCCCACTGTGTCGGCGGTGTTGTTAAGGTTGATTTCCTAGGCTGGAGCCTTACATGCCGTGCTCCTTCACCATCCCTCCTGGGCTCTGGCTTGAAGTGGGAGCCAGCACGGTCTCCATGCCTGGCAGGAGTCCGGTCTCCATCCACAGCCCCTTGAGGATTCTGTTGGACCGGAGCACTCATCCCCAGGGACATGGCCCTGCGTCTCAGCAGCTAAGTGCCTGAGACGTTTATGTTGGGGGTCCCGGTTCTTTATTGTAAGGGGAGAGTATGCTGTATATGATTGTTTTAACTTTTCCGGCGGGTTCTCTAGCTTTTGCCTGAGAACCGCGCCGATGGTGCCTGCTTGTCGGCCTCGCCTCTTAAATTTAGGCCCTGGCTTCATCGGAGGCCTAGTTTCATTTTCCTGCCCTCGCATGTCACTCATGCAGAGGGACAGGTTCGGCTCCTCCCGGCGGCCGTTCTACACAGGGGAGGGACACTGCTGGGGCGTCCCTCCTTCCCTGCAGGTCTCTATAGCCCTCCAGTTCCCGCTCTTTTATAGGAACGCCCTCTTCTCAGGCAGAGTTCACTCTGCTCTGGGACATCCTGCATTCTGCATCTCTGCTGAGGTGCTGCGACTGGGAGACCGGGCTTCGGGATCTGGAGGGCACACAACACCGCGCTCAGTGGTCTGGTAAGCCACAGCCGGTCTCCGGTTGTGGACCTCTGCATATTCTCCCTGGGGTTCATTCTATGCAAAGCCCCCACTCCAGCAGCATGTCTCACACAAGGAGCAAGGCTCCAAAGCCTTATTCTGCATGCACTACATGTAAGCTCCTGCTGCCTGAGCCGAGCATTTATCCACATTGTGATGTCTGCTCTAACTTGGCAGTGTCACAGCCTGGAGTTTCACCCCCAGTGGTTTCTCAGGCTGCTGCTGCACCTGTGATTGAACCCCCGGCCTGGGTAGAGTCCTTTTCTAGGTCCATATCCCAGTCATTTGCTGAGTCCATGGGGCTTTTGTCCAGGACTTTGAATATGCATCAGCCCCCCTCACAGGGTGCCTCTAATTCTCTTTGACAGAGGACTCCTATCCTCTGACCTCCGTCCATCGGAGCTCACGGAGGATTCATCATCTGATCCCAGACCCCGTCCTTCTAAGAGAAGGCGCAGGGTTTCCTCCCCCTCCCCATCCCACGGCTCTGTCTCAAGAGCTGACTCTCTAGATGAGGAGGATGCCCTCACTGGGGGCTCGGAGGCTATGTATCCCATCGATTTTCTCTGAGGGTGACTCATATATCTTAGTGATTTGATTGCTTCTATTAATTCTGTGCTGGATCTCAATCTGCCAGTGTCAGAGGAGCAACTCTCTTTGGCAGAAAAACATCAGTTTACCTCGCCTAAGAGAGTGAAGAGTGTGTTCTTTAACCACTCCAGTTTTCAGACCGCTGTGACCAAGCCCAGGGCCTGCCCTGACAAACGCTTTCCAAAGCGTGGTTCTGATGACCGGTTTCCATTTCCACCTGAGGTGGTCAAGGAGTGGTCTCACTCCCCAAAGGTAGACCCTCCGGTGTCTAGGCTCTCAGCCCGGACCGTTGTGTCGGTGGCTGACGGCACCTCACTTAAGGATTCCACTGACCGTCAGATTGACCTTCTGGCCAAATCTGTGTATGAAGCTGCAGGGGCCGCGTTTTCCCCGACTTTTGCAGCAGTGTGGGCTTTCAAAGCCATCTCTGCTTCTCTAGAGGAGATGCATTCCCTCACCAAGGAATCTATGCCTGAGATGGTGACCTTAACTGCTCAGGCTTCAGCTTTTTCATCCTATGCCATGTCTGCCATGCTAGAGGCTGCTCATCGCACTGCGGTGGCTTCAGCTAATTCTGTTATCCGCAGGATTTTGTGGCTTCGAGAGTGGAAGGCAGATGCTTCTTCCAAGTAGTTTCTTGCTGGGCTCCCTTTTGCTGGTCCACGGCTGTTTGGTGAACAGCTGGATGAAATCATTAAAGAAGCTACTGGCGGGAAGAGTACTTCCATGCCACAAACCAAGACCAGGAAACCCGCCCAGGGTAGGAATCAATCGAGGTTTCGTTCCTTTCGTTCCTCCAACTGGTCATCCTCTAAGCCTTCCGCCTCGTCCGCTAACTCAGCCAAGGATCAGAAATCCAACTGGCGCCCAAAAGCACGTCCGCAGAAGACCGCAGGAGGTTCTGCCACTAAGGCAGCTTCCTCATGACTCTCGGCCCGCTCCAGCCACGTCCTTAGTCGGTGGCAGGCTCTCCCACTTTGGCGACGCTTGGTTAAAGCAAGTCTCTGATCAGTGGGTGAGAGACATCATATCTCACGGCTACAGGATAGAATTCTCTTCCAGACCTCCAAACAGATTTTTTTCTCTCAACTCCCCCCTGCTCCAAGGCCGCCGCCTTCTCGCAGGCCGTGGCGTCCTTGCAGGCAAACTGAGTGATTGTCCCAGTTCCCGCTCAGGAACGGTTCAGAGGTTTTTACTCAAATCTCTTCCTAGTTCCGAAAAAGGACGGTACCTTCCGGCCCGTCCTGGATCTCAAGCTTTTCAACAAGCATGTCCGGGTGCGGCATTTTCGCATGGAGTCTCTGCGATCAGTCATTGCCTCTATGACCCAAGGGGAGTTCCTGGCGTCCATCGACATCAGAGATGCCGATCTACATGTGCCAATCGCAGTGTCACATCAGCGTTGGTTACGTTTTGCGATAGGAGAGGATCATTTCCAATTCGTGGCTCTCCCCTTCGGGTTAGCCACAGCCCCTCGGGTATTCACCAAGGTCATGGCGGCAGTGATTGCGGTCCTGCACCTCCAGGGGTTAGCAGTGTTTCCTTATCTGGACGACTTACTGGTACATCCAGCGCAGACTGTCAGCGGAGTGTTTCGCTCACTCTCGCCACCCTAGCCCAATTCGGGTGGATTGTCAATCTTTCCAAATCCACTCTGACTCCGACCCAGAGTCTCACGTACCTAGGGATGCAGTTCGAGACTTTGCTGGCACTTGTGAAGTTGCCCTTAGACAAACAGCTGTCACTCCGGTTGGCGGTGCGCTCTCTGCTGAGGCCCCGCCGTTATACCCTCAGGCGTCTGATGCAGGTGCTGGGTCAAATGGTGGCCTCCATGGAGGCGGTTCCCTTTGCCCAGTTCCATCTGCGTCCTCTGCAGCTGGACATTCTCCGCTGTTGGGACAAGCGGCCTTCCTCCTTACAGAGGTTAGTGGCTCTGTCGCCACAAACCAAGAGCTCTCTTCAGTGGTGGCTTCGGCCCCTCTCCCTGTCCCAGGGGCGCTCCTTCCTGGCCCCGTCCTGGGTGATTCTCACCACGGATGCCAGTCTATCCGGCTGGGGAGCAGTACATCTCCACATTCGAGTCCAGTCAGACAGCGCGACAGCGGTTGCCTACATCAATCACCAAGGCGGGACACGCAGCCGCCTGGCAATGTTGGAGGTCCAATGCTTTCTTCAATGGGCGGAGGACTCCAAGTCCACCATATCCGCAGTCCACATCCCTGGCGTAGAAAACTGGGAGGCAGATTATCTCAGCCGTCAATCCGTGGACGGTGGCTAGTGGTCTCTGCACCCGGCAGTGTTTCAGTCAATCTGCCGCAAGTGGGGCACTCCGGACGTGGACCTAATGGCATCCCGTCACAACAACAAGGTTCCGGTTTACGTGGCTCGCTCCCACGATCCTCGGGCCTTCGCCGCGGATGCTCTGGTTCAAGACTGGTCCCAGTTTCGTCTGTCCTACGTGTTTCCCCCTCTTGCTCTCTTGCCCAGAGTCCTGCGCAAGATCAGAATGGAGGGCCGTCGAGTCATCCTCATTGCACCTGCCTGCCGTGGCATCTTCCGGACTGTCCAGACCTGCTCTCGCAAGGTCTGTTTTTCCGCCCGAATTCTGCGGCACTCAAATTGACGGCGTGGCTCTTGAGTCCTGGATTTTGACGGCTTCTGGTATTCCTCCTGAAGTCCTCTCCACTATGACTCGGGCCCGTAAGTCTTCCTCCGTCAAGATCTATCACAGGACTTGGAAAATTTTCCTGTCCTGGTGTCGCTCTTCCGGCCATTCTCCTTGGCCATTCTCGTTGCCGACCCTTCTGTCTTTTTTTACAGTCCGGTCTGCAGCTAGGACTGTCCCTCAACTCTCTCAAGGGACAAGTCTCAGCTCTATCAGTGCTGTTCCAGCGGTGTCTCGCCCGGCTGGCTCAGGTCCGCACCTTCATGCAAGGTGCGTCTCACATCATTCCGCCTTATCGGCGGCCCTTGGATCCCTGGGACCTTAACTTGGTCCTCACGGTATTGCAGAAACTCCCTTTCGAGCCCCTTAGGGAGGTTTCTTTGTGTCGTCTTTCTCAAAAGGTGGCCTTTCTAGTTGCCATAACTTCTCTCAGGAGAGTCTCTGATTTGGCTGCGCTCTCCTCAGTCACCTTTTTTGTTTTTTCACCAAGACAGGTAGTTCTCCGTCCGACCCCGGACTTTCTTCCTAAGGTGGTCTCTCCCTTCCACCTTAACCAGGATATTTCCTTGCCTTCCTTCTGTCCGGCCCCTGTTCATCGCTTTGAGAAAGCGCTGCATACTCTAGATCTGGTGCGTGCTCTCCGGATTTATGTGTCTCGCACCGCTGCACTTAGGCGGTGCACCTCTCTTTTTGTGCTAACCACAGGGCGGCGCAAGGGTCTCTCTGCTTCTAAGCCGACCTTGGCCCGTTGGATTAGATCGACCATTTCGGACGCCTACCAGAGTACTCAGGTGCCTCCCCCGCCGGGGATCAAAGCACACTCGACCAGAGCTGTCGGTGCCTCTTGGGCTTTTAGGCACCAGGCTACGGCTCAACAAGTCTGTCAGGCTGCCACTTGGACTAGCCTGCATACCTTTTCGAAGCACTACCAAGTGCATGCTCATGCTTCGGCAGATGCGAGCTTGGGCAGACGCATCCTTCAGGCGGCTGTCGCCCACTTGTGAAGTTAGGCTCCGCCTACTTCTTAGTTTTTTCTGTTTATTCCCACCCAGGGACAGCTTTGGAACGTCCCATGGTCTGGGTCTCCCAAAGGAACGATAAAGAAAAAGAGAATTTTGTTACTTACCGTAAATTCTTTTTCTTATAGTTCCGTATTGGGAGACCCAGCTCCCTCCCTGTTGCCTGTTGGCAATTTTCTTGTTCCGTGTGTTATCACCGGCTGTTGTCGTGGACAGAGTCTCCGGTTGTTCCGGTTCTTACTCGGTTCTACTTGTGTGTGGCTATTCTCCTTCAGCTTTTGCACTAAACTGGCTAGGACTGGCTACCAGGGGGTGTATAAGCTCAGAGGGAGGAGCTACACGTTTGAGTGTAGTACTTTGTGTGTCCTCCGGAGGCAGAAGCTAAACACCCATGGTCTGGGTCTCCCAATACGGAACTATAAGAAAAAGAATTTACGGTAATTAACAAAATTCTCTTTTTTTGTCAAAATTACCACATGCAGCCCAGTCTATGTGGCAGGAATCTGCATCTTCTTCGGCGCTCCATTGGGAGACCCAGACGATTGGTGTATAGCACTGCCTCCGGAGGCCACACAAAGCAATTACACTAAAAAGTGTAAGGCCCCTCCCCTTCTGGCTATACACCCCCAGTGGGATCACTGGCTCACCAGTTTTCTGCTTTGTGCGAAGGAGGTCAGACATCCACGCATAGCTCCACTGTTTAGTCAGCAGTAGCTGCTGACTCTATCAGATGGAAGAAAAGAGGGCCCATATGGGGCCCCCAGCATGCTCCCTTCTCACCCCACTTGCGGTTTGTAAGGTTGAGGTACCCATTGCGGGTACGGAGGCTGGAGCCCACATGCTGCTTTCCTTCCCCATCCCCCTGAGGGGCTCTGTGGAAGTGGGATCTTACCGGCCCCCAAACCCTGAGGCCGAGCTCCATCCACAGACCCAGAGACCCTGCTGGAGGAGCTGAGTACAGTCAGGGACAAGGCCCTGCAACGTTCAGGTACTCTGTGTCCCCGCACAGACAGGCCACGCACACTCCAGGCTTGCTGGGTGTGCTAGTGCGCCGGGGGCACTAGCGCTGCGCGCTCGGGTTAGAGTCACTGCAGCTTAGCTGAGTGATTTTATGTCTTGGGAACTACCGCGCCGGCCGCTCCGGGAGCGGCGGCGCCGCTGGGACTTGTAGTGCGCCGGGGACTCGCGCTGCCCGCGCTTTTACGGCGGCAGCGCTCATAAATCTAGTCCCCGGCTTTTGCGGCCTAGTTACGGTTCGTTCCCGCCCCCACCCTGTCAATCAGGGAAAGGGAGAGACGCTGTTCTATAGCCAGCGCCGAGGGCTGGAGTCTTATTTACATACTCCAGCCCTCTCACTGGGCACAGTGGGGACGCAAGTTTCCCGCTCTTGGTCTCAACACGCCCAGGGCCCGCCCCTCTCCACAGGACGCCGGCAGCCATTCCTGCATGCAGTCTGGCTGGAGAACGGACACAGGCTCTGGGGGACTCAGACAAGGGACTCTGGCGACCACACACCCGCGTTTATGCGGGCGGTAAGCTGCACATAAGTGCTGGCCCCACTAGTGCCACAGTGTTTTTTGGTGCATTTTTTCCCTGTACCATATATATATTTATATTGCACTGTACATTCGCTTCTTGGCTTATACCCTACATTGCTCTGAGGAGACAACAACATGTCATCCGCAAAACGCAAGGGTGCCAAGGCACAGGCGGTATGCACTGCTTGTGCCGCATGTGGGGCTAATCTACCGGCAGGTTCCAATGACCCCCATTGTGTGCAATGTTCAATCCCTGTGCCACTTCGGCAGCCAGAGTCTATGGTAGTAGTGGCCCAGGCAGAGACGCCTGTGAACCCTGCCCCGGTGACGGGGACAGAATTTGCAGTTTTTGCTGATAAGATGTCTGTGACTATGACAAAAATCCTGGAAACCTTGCAGTCCAGGCCAGTTTCTCAGACCATGGACACTGCTGTGTCTATGCTCCCCGGCCCCCCTCAGTTGGAACTAATCCGTACTTCAAGGGGGTCCCAGGCATCACAGGCTGAAGACTCTGACTCGGATGACAGTCCCAGGCAGCCTAAGCGGGCTCGCTGGGAAAGACCCTCGCCGTCATCACACTGGTCAGGGTCTCAGCGAGACGAGGCTCTGTATGAGGAGACAGAGATGGGTGATCAGGAATCTAATCCTGACACCGCTCTCAATCTAGATACCCCTGATGGTGACGCTATGGTAAATGACCTTATAGCGGCCATCAATAGACTGTTGGATATTTCTCCCCCAGCCCCTTCAGCAGAGGAGGCAGCTGCACAGCAGGAGAAGTTCCATTTCCGGTATCCTAAGCGTAAATTGAGTACTTTTCTGGACCACTCTGACTTCAGAGAATCAGTCCAGAAACATCATGCTTATCCAGATAAGCGTTTCTCCAAACGTCTTAAGGATACACGTTATCCCTTTCCCCCTGACGTGGTCAAACGCTGGACCCAGTGTCCAAAGGTGGACCCCCCAATCTCCAGGCTTGCGGCTAGATCCATAGTTGCAGTGGAAGATGGGGCTTCACTTAAAGATGCCAATGACAGACAGATGGACCTTTGGTTAAAGTCTGTCTATGAAGCTATCGGCGCGTCGTTTGCTCCAGCATTCGCGGCCGTGTGGGCACTCCAAGCTATTTCAGCTGGCCTGGCACAGGTGGACTCTATCATACGTCCAGCAGTGCCGCGAGTAGCGTCCCTAACCTCGCAAATGTCTGCGTTTGCGACTTACGCTATCAACGCTGTCCTGAACTCTACGAGCCGTACCTCAATGGCGTCTGCCAACTCTGTGGTTTTGCGCAGAGCCTTGTGGTTAAAGGAATGGAAAGCAGATTCTGCTTCCAAGAAATGTTTAACCAGCTTGCCACTGTCTGGAGACAGACTGTTTGGGGAGCAATTGGCTGAGATCATTAAACAGTCCAAAGGTAAGGACTCCTCCTTACCCCAGCCCAGATCGAGCAAACCTCAACAGAGGAAGTGGCAGTCGAGGTTTCGGTCCTTTCGAGGCTCCAGCAAGACCCAATTCTCCTCGTCCAAAGGGACTCAGAAGGAGCAAAGGAGCTCAGATTCCTGGCGGGCTCATTCACGCCCCAAGAAAGCAACCGGAGGAACCGCTTCCAAGGCGGCTGCCTCATGACTTTCGGCCTCATCCCTCCGCATCCTCGGTCGGTGGCAGGCTCTCCCGCTTTTGCGACATTTGGCTGCCACAGGTCAAAGACCAGTGGGTAGCAGACATTTTGTCTCACGGGTATAGGATAGAATTCAGTTCTCATCCTCCGCCTCGGTTCTTCAGAACCTCCCCACATCCCGACCGAGCAAATGCCCTTCTGCAGGCGGTGTGCTCACTAAGAGCAGAAGGAGTGGTGATCCCTGTTCCTCTGCAGGAACAAGGAAAAGGTTTTTACTCCAATCTCTTCGTGGTTCCAAAAAAGGACGGCTCGTTCCGTCCTGTTCTGGACCTAAAGCTGCTCAACAAGCATGTGAACGCCAGGCGGTTCCGGATGGAATCCCTACGCTCCGTCATTGCCTCAATGTCTCAAGGAGATTTCCTTGCATCAATAGACATCAAAGATGCTTATCTCCACGTGCCGATTGCTACAGAGCACCAACGTTTTTTACGTTTCGTGATAGGAGACGACCATCTCCAGTTCGTAGCTTTGCCATTTGGTCTGGCGACAGCCCCACGGGTTTTCACCAAGGTCATGGCGGCAGTGGTAGCAGTCTTGCATTCTCAGGGACATTCGGTGATTCCTTACTTAGACGATCTACTTGTCAAAGCACCCTCTCAAGAGGCATGCCAACACAGCCTGAATGTTGCGCTGGAGACTCTCCAGACTTTCGGGTGGATCATCAACTTTTCAAAGTCAAACCTGGCACCGACTCAATCACTAACGTATCTTGGCATGGAGTTTCATACACTCTCAGCGATAGTGAAGCTTCCGCTGGACAAGCAGCGGTCACTACAGACAGGGGTGCAGTCTCTCCTTCAGGGTCAGTCGCACCCCTTAAGGCGCCTCATGCACTTCCTAGGGAAGATGGTGGCAGCAATGGAGGCAGTCCCGTTCGCGCAGTTTCATCTGCGCCCACTTCAATGGGACATTCTCCGCCAATGGGACGGGAAGACAACTTCCCTAGACAGGACAGTCTCCCTTTCTCAGATGACCAAGGACTCTCTGCAATGGTGGCTTCTTCCCACCTCATTATCACAGGGAAGATCATTCCTGCCCCCATCCTGGGCAGTGGTCACGACAGACGCGAGTCTGTCAGGGTGGGGAGCAGTTTTTCTCCACCACAGGGCTCAAGGGACGTGGACTCAGCAGGAGTCCACCCTTCAGATCAATGTTCTGGAGATCAGGGCAGTGTATCTTGCCCTATTAGCCTTCCAGCAGTGGCTGGAAGGAAAGCAGATCCGAATTCAGTCGGACAACTCCACAGCGGTGGCATACATCAACCACCAAGGAGGGACACGCAGTCGGCAAGCCTTCCGGGAAGTCAGGCGGATTCTGATGTGGGTAGAGGAAAGAGCATCCACCATATCAGCAGTTCACATCCCGGGCGTAGAAAACTGGGAAGCAGACTTCCTCAGTCGCCAGGGCATGGACGCAGGGGAATGGTCCCTTCACCCGGACGTGTTTCAGGAAATCTGCCGCCGCTGGGGGGTGCCGGACGTCGACCTAATGGCGTCTCGGCACAACAACAAGGTCCCGACCTTCATAGCGCGGTCTCGCGATCAAAGAGCTCTGGCGGCAGACGCCTTAGTGCAAGATTGGTCGCAGTTCCGGCTCCCTTATGTGTTTCCACCTCTGGCACTCTTGCCCAGAGTGTTACGCAAGATCAGATCAGATTGCGGCCGCGTCATACTCGTCGCCCCAGACTGGCCGAGGAGGTCGTGGTACCCGGATCTGTGGCATCTCACGGTCGGCCAACCGTGGGCACTACCAGACCGTCCAGACTTACTGTCCCAAGGGCCGTTTTTCCATCGGAATTCTGCGGCCCTGAACCTGACTGTGTGGCCATTGAGTCCTGGATCCTAGCGTCTTCAGGATTATCCCAAGGGGTCGTGGCCACCATGAGACAGGCTAGGAAGTCCACTTCTGCTAAGATCTACCACAGAACGTGGAAGATTTTCTTATCCTGGTGCTCTGCACAAGGAGTATCTCCCTGGCCATTCGCGTTACCTGTCTTTCTTTCCTTCCTGCAATCTGGGTTGGAAAAGGGCTTGTCGCTCGGCTCCCTTAAAGGGCAAGTCTCGGCACTATCCGTGTTTTTTCAGAAGCGTCTAGCACGACTTTCTCAGGTGCGCACGTTCCTGCAGGGGGTTTGTCATATCGTAC